>NC_053113.1:811664-824164 GCF_010015445.1 Perca fluviatilis | reverse complement strand
ATAACACAACTACACACAACTACACACAACCACACACAACCACACACAGTCAGCTTTCATCATAACACAACTACACACAACCACACACAGTCAGCTTTCATCAATAACACAACTACACACAACCACACACAGTCAGGTTTCATGAATAACACAACTACACACAACTACACACAGTCAGGTTTCATGAATAACACAACTACACACAACCACACACAGTCAGCTTTCATCATAACACAACTACACACAACCACACACAGTCAGGTTTCATGAATAACACAACTACACACAACTACACACAGTCAGCTGTCATCATAACACAACTACACACAAACACACACAGTCAGCTTTCATCAATAACACAACTACACACAACCACACACAGTCAGGTTTCATGAATAACACAACTACACACAACTACACACAACCACACACAGTCAGGTTTCATGAATAACACAACTACACACAACTACACACAACCACACACAGTCAGGTTTCATCAATAACACAACTACACACAACCACACACAGTCAGGTTTCATCATAACACAACTACACACAACCACACACAGTCAGCTTTCATCAATAACACAACTACACACAACCACACACAGTCAGGTTTCATCAATAACACAACTACACACAACCACACACAGTCAGCTTTCATCAATAACACAACTACACACAAACACACACAGTCAGCTGTCATCATAACACAACTACACACAACCACACACAGTCAGGTTTCATCATAACACAACTACACACAACCACACACAGTCAGCTTTCATCAATAACACAACTACACACAACCACACACAGTCAGGTTTCATCATAACACAACTACACACAACCACACACAGTCAGGTTTCATGAATAACACAACTACACACAAACACACACAGTCAGGTTTCATGAATAACACAACTACACACAACCACACACAGTCAGCTTTCATCAATAACACAACTACACACAAACACACACAGTCAGGTTTCATGAATAACACAACTACACACAAACACACACAGTCAGGTTTCATGAATAACACAACTACACACAAACACACACAGTCAGCTTTCATCAATAACACAACTACACACAACCACACACAGTCAGCTGTCATCATAACACAACTACACACAACCACACACAGTCAGGTTTCATGAATAACACAACTACACACAACTACACACAACCACACAAAGTCAGGTTTCATCAATAACACAACTACACACAACCACACAGTCAGGTTTCATGAATAACACAACTACACACAACTACACACAACCACACACAGTCAGGTTTCATCATAACACAACTACACACAACCACACACAGTCAGCTTTCATCATAACACAACTACACACAACCACACACAGTCAGCTTTCATCAATAACACAACTACACACAAACACACACAGTCAGCTTTCATCATAACACAACTACACACAACCACACACAGTCAGCTGTCATCATAACACAACTACACACAACCACACACAGTCAGGTTTCATCAATAACACAACTACACACAACCACACACAGTCAGCTTTCATCAATAACACAACTACACACAACCACACACAGTCAGCTTTCATCAATAACACAACTACACACAAACACACACAGTCAGGTTTCATGAATAACACAACTACACACAAACACACACAGTCAGGTTTCATGAATAACACAACTACACACAAACACACACAGTCAGCTTTCATCAATAACACAACTACACACAACCACACACAGTCAGCTTTCATCAATAACACAACTACACACAACCACACACAGTCAGCTGTCATCATAACACAACTACACACAACCACACACAGTCAGGTTTCATGAATAACACAACTACACACAACTACACACAACCACACAGTCAGGTTTCATCAATAACACAACTACACAAAAACACACAAAGTTAGGTTTCATCATAACACAACTACACAAAAACACACACAGTCAGGTTTCATCAATAACACAACTACACACAAACACACACAGTCAGCTTTCATCAATAACACAACTACACACAACCACACACAGTCAGCTGTCATCATAACACAACTACACACAACCACACACAGTCAGCTTTCATCAATAACACAACTACACACAACCACACACAGTCAGCTGTCATCATAACACAACTACACACAACCACACACAGTCAGCTTTCATCAATAACACAACTACACACAACCACACACAGTCAGCTGTCATCATAACACAACTACACACAACCACACACAGTCAGCTTTCATCAATAACACAACTACACACAACCACACACAGTCAGCTTTCATCATAACACAACTACACACAACCACACACACAGTCAGCTTTCATCAATAACACAACTACACACAACCACACACAGTCAGCTGTCATCATAACACAACTACACACAACCACACACAGTCAGGTTTCATCAATAACACAACTACACACAACTACACACAACCACACACAGTCAGGTTTCATCAATAACACAACTACACACAACCACACAGTCAGCTTTCATCATAACACAACTACACACAACCACACAGTCAGCTTTCATCATAACACAACTACACACAACCACACAGTCAGCTTTCATCATAACACAACTACACACAACTACACACAACCACACAGTCAGGTTTCATGAATAACACAACTACACAAAAACACACAAAGTTAGGTTTCATCATAACACAACTACACAAAACACACACAGTCAGGTTTCATCAATAACACAACTACACACAACCACACACAGTCAGCTTTCATCAATAACACAACTACACACAACCACACACAGTCAGGTTTCATCAATAACACAACTACACACAACCACACACAGTCAGCTTTCATCAATAACACAACTACACAAAAACACACAAAGTTAGGTTTCATCATAACACAACTACACAAAAACACACACAGTCAGGTTTCATCAATAACACAACTACACACAACCACACACAGTCAGGTTTCATCAATAACACAACTACACACAAACACACACAGTCAGGTTTCATCAATAACACAACTACACACAACCACACACAGTCAGGTTTCATCAATAACACAACTACACACAAACACACACAGTCAGGTTTCATCATAACACAACTACACACAACCACACACAGTCAGGTTTCATCATAACACAACTACACACAACCACACACAGTCACCTTTCATCAATAACACAACTACACACAACCACACACAGTCAGCTGTCATCAATAACACAACTACACACAACCACACACAGTCAGGTTTCATCAATAACACAACTACACACAACCACACACAGTCAGGTTTCATCATAACACAACTACACACAACCACACGCAGTCAGGTTTCATCAATAACACAACTACACACAACCACACACAGTCAGGTTTCATCATAACACAACTACACACAACCACACACAGTCAGGTTTCATGAATAACACAACTACACACAACCACACACAGTCAGGTTTCATGAATAACACAACTACACACAACCACACACAGTCAGCTTTCATCATAACACAACTACACACAACCACACACAGTCAGGTTTCATGAATAACACAACTACGGGCAACGCCAGACTAGTGTCATGACGACTGTGCCGTGTCGCCGTGGTAACTCACCCAGCGGCGTGATGCCGTAGAACTCGGCCTCGTGCATGAGCATGTGCACGCTGATGGAGCGCGGGTACAGCTCTTTGGTCCGCAGGAAGTTGAGGATGGTGGCGAACAGAGAGGGGTCCCTGTCGATGAAGATCTGCAGGGACAGAGGAGGTAACACACACACACACACACACACACACACACACACACACACACACACACACACACACACACAGACACACATACACACACACACACACAGACACATACATATAACATACACACACACACACACACACAGACATATACATACACACACACATACATAATACATACATACAGCACAGACATATACATACACATACACAAAACAAACACACACAGACATATACATATACATATACGCCACACAGACATATATGCCACACATATACATATACACACACACACACACATACACAGACATATACATACACACACACACACACACACATACACACACACAGACATATACATACACACACGCACAGACATATACATATACACACACACACACACACACACACACACACACACACACACACACACACACACACACACACACACACAGACATATACACACGCACAGACATATACATATACACACACACACACACACAGACATATACATACACACACACACACACACACACAGACATATACATACACACACACACACACACAGACATATACATACACACACGCACAGACATATACATAAACACACACACACACACACACACACACACACACACACAGACATATACATACACACACACATATACATACACATACACACACAGACAGACGCAGACACACACACACATACGTAGACAGATGCAGACACACACACACACACACAAGCAGACAGACGCAGACACACACACACGCAGGCAGACAGACAGAAAGACACACACACACACACAGAAACACGCAGACAGGCACACACACACACAGACACACACAAGCGTACAGACAGACACACACACACACACACAGTTATTACACACACAGCAGCGTAAAGACGGTGATAACAACAACGTTATGAATGAATGAATGAATATATATATATATAAATAGAGAGCCGGTGTACTCACAGCTCCAGTTTCATCCTTCAGAGTTGAGATCCGACCGCTCAGAAGACTAAAAACACAAACCAGCCAGCTGTTAGCGAGCACACATACACAGATACACACATACACAGATACACAGATACACACATACACACATACACAGCAGCCATGTACATCTCAGCGCTGTGTGCCAGTAGTTAAACGTTAAATCGCTCATATTGTGAATGGAGTTTGGTGGTGGCTGCATTACAACCGTGTGTTTTCTCTCACCCACCTGGAGAAAAAGGAGTCAGGAACCCACATCAGTGTCTGCCGGGAGGTGCTGAACCTGGAAACAGACCGTGTTAGTATAGAAAGATAATGTAGATAGAGAAGGAGAAATAGACATATAGCTAAGGATGCTAAATGTTTATCCACCACTTAGCCAAAAATGCTACAAGGTTCCATTCTCGGTCAGAGTAACTTTTGCAGACATGTAACGTTACGTTACACATTAAAACTTACTTTACCCGCGAACAAGACGCACTGACAAACATGTAACCTTATTTTACGTTTTATTTGCGTTTATTTAATACAGAATATAAAGCTATTTTAGCGTTGTAGCTCCTGGTCTCTTCCCATTATCGGACACCTAACTTTACACTCCAAAACAACAACTTTATTTTGGCTTTACTTTACTCTCTGTCTGACATTACTTTGTGCCCACAAAGGTGTAAAGGCGTTGTGATGATTTTAACTTTTTAAAACATTAATAACCCGGTGGGACGACTATTTATTAGTGTTCCCCGGGGTAGCTAACGTTAGCTAGCCGGAGGTTAGCCGTTGTTGCTAGAAGGGATACAGCTACGACCGGAAGTTACGCAAAATGATGATAAATCTGGCAAAATCTTGGCTAATATAACAATATATTTTTAATACTTCCACACATGAATCACGTGTACGTTCTTTAGGAGTACTTTAATCCAAACCACGATCTTTTTCCTAGACTTCACTATTCGTTTTGGTGCCTTAACGTTAACTGTCGCCGCCGTAGCTGGATCCCCTCCAACGTTAGCCTCAACCGTTAGCTAGCTAGCTAGCATCAACCGTTCCCCCGGTTCCTCACCTCTTCCCCCCGACGTTCAGGTGGATGATGTCGCCGCTCCTCGTCGTGTTAGACATCTTCATGTGAAGGGTTATCTACTCCTTCAAAAAAAAAAAACAATAACAATACTTTTTTATTTTTATTTTGACTCCATGTTTTGAGACAAATTCAAGTTTCCGTTTTTGTTTTCATCCCAACTTGCTGTCGGGCAGTGAGGCGGATGGTGAGAGGTAAAACCCGCGGTGGAGTTTCTGACAGTCAGCGGGAGTGCCGGTGGATCAGGATCAGGGTGGATCGGGGGGGGAAGGGATAAACCCCGGACCGGAGCCGGCGCAAGACTGGAACGGGACTATATGTTATTTTTTTTGCATAAGGATATTATCTTATTTTTTATTTTTATTTTACACAAGCCAATGTCTACCAATAAAAGGAAAATAAACAGCAACATTTAATTTTGGTCCCATGATATGGTGCTCTTTGGATTCTTATATAGACCTTAGTGGTCCCCTAATACTGTATCTGAAGTCTCTTTTATATAGACCTTAGTGGTCCCCTAATACTGTATCTGAAGTCTCTTTTATATAGGCCTTAGTGGTCCCCTAATACTGTCTCTGAAGTCTCTTTTATATAGACCTTAGTGGTCCCCTAATACTGTATCTGAAGTCTCTTTTATATAGACCTTAGTGGTCCCCTAATACTGTATCTGAAGTCTCTTTAATATAGACCTTAGTGGTCCCCTAATACTGTATCTGAAGTCTCTTTTATATAGACCTTAGTGGTCCCCTAATACTGTATCTGAAGTCTCTTTTATATAGGCCTTAGTGGTCCCCTAATACTGTATCTGAAGTCTCTTTTATATAGACCTTAAGTGGTCCCCTAATACTGTATCTGAAGTCTCTTTTATATAGGCCTTAGTGGTCCCCTAATACTGTATCTGAAGTCTCTTTTATATAGACCTTAGTGGTCCCCTAACACTGTATCTGAAGTCTCTTTTATATAGACCTTAGTGGTCCCCAATACTGTATCTGACGTCTCTTTATATATAGACTGGTCCCCTAATACTGTATCTGAAGTCTCTTTTATATAGGCCTTAGTGGTCCCCCAATACTGTATCTGAAGTCTCTTTTATATAGGCCTTAGTGGTCCCCAATACTGTATCTGAAGTCTCTTTTATATAGACCTTAGTGGTCCCCTAATACTGCATCTGAAGTCTCTTTTATATAGACCTTAGTGGTCCCCTAATACTGCATCTGAAGTCTCTTTTATATAGACCTTAGTGGTCCCCTAATACTGCATCTGAAGTCTCTTTTATATAGACCTTAGTGGTCCCCTAATACTGCATCTGAAGTCTCTTTTATATAGACCTTAGTGGTCCCCTAATACTGTATCTGAAGTCTCTTTTATATAGACCTTAGTGGTCCCCTAATACTGTATCTGAAGTCTCTTTTATATAGACCTTAGTGGTCCCCTAATACTGCATCTGAAGTCTCTTTTATATAGACCTTAGTGGTCCCCCAATACTGTATCTGAAGTCTCTTTTATATAGGCCTTAGTGGTCCCCTAATACTGTATCTGAAGTCTCTTTTATATAGACCTTAGTGGTCCCCCAATACTGTATCTGAAGTCTCTTTTATATAGGCCTTAGTGGTCCCCAATTACTGTATCTGAAGTCTCTTTTATATAGGCCTTAGTGGTCCCCTAATACTGTCTCTGAAGTCTCTTTTATATAGACCTTAGTGGTCCCCTAATACTGTATCTGAAGTCTCTTTTATATAGACCTTAGTGGTCCCCTAATACTGTATCTGAAGTCTCTTTAATATAGACCTTAGTGGTCCCCTAATACTGCATCTGAAGTCTCTTTTATATAGGCCTTAGTGGTCCCCTAATACTGTCTCTGAAGTCTCTTTTATATAGGCCTTAGTGGTCCCCTAATACTGTCTCTGAAGTCTCTTTTATATAGACCTTAGTGGTCCCCTAACACTGTATCTGAAGTCTCTTTTATATAGACCTTAGTGGTCCCCTAACACTGTATCTGAAGTCTCTTTTATATAGACCTTAGTGGTCCCCTAATACTGCATCTGAAGTCTCTTTTATATAGGCCTTAGTGGTCCCCTAATACTGTCTCTGAAGTCTCTTTTATATAGACCTTAGTGGTCCCCTAACACTGTATCTGAAGTCTCTTTTATATAGACCTTAGTGGTCCCCTAATACTGTATCTGAAGTCTCTTTTTAGACCTTAGTGGTCCCCTAATACTGCATCTGAAGTCTCTTTTATATAGACCTTAGTGGTCCCCCAATACTGTATCTGAAGTCTCTTTTATATAGACCTTAGTGGTCCCCTAATACTGTATCTGAAGTCTCTTTTATATAGACCTTAGTGGTCCCCTAATACTGTATCTGAAGTCTCTTTTATATAGACCTTAGTGGTCCCCTAATACTGTATCTGAAGTCTCTTTTATATAGACCTTAGTGGTCCCCTAATACTGTATCTGAAGTCTCTTTTATATAGACCTTAGTGGTCCCCTAATACTGTATCTGTATGTGCCATTTCTGTGTCTGTAGCTATTGAGGAGAGAGGGGGGAGGGGGGGGGGGCAAGGTGGAGGGTGGGGGTGTGGCCTTGACCAACTGCCACTTTGCTCGTTTGAAAGCCATGATGTCTCTCTCTCTCTCTTTCATGGGGGGGCCAAATTCTCTGGGCGGGCAAAGCAGAGAAAGGGGAGGTAACCTTGCTCCTTATGACCTCATAAGGAGAAGATTCCTGATTGGTCCATATGAGCTTTCATTTTCTCAAAGGCAGAGCAGGATACCCAGGGCTCGGTTTACACCTATCACCATTTCTAGCCACTGGGGGACCATAGGCAGGCTGGGGGAACGCATATTAATGTTAAAAAAAACTTCATAAAGTGACATTTTCATGCCATGGGACCTTTAAGGTTAATTATAAACACTAAAGACATTTTTGACACTTTGCATTGACTTGCAATTTGGACTAGGCCTATACATTTGCACTGAGGCAGGACGGAAGAAGCTCCAGAGAGCGGTCAACACCGCACATCAGGAGGATCAGTAGGAGAACACGCAGCTGAACGGCCTTCTTCTGACTGAAAGTACTGCCAAACAACAACTCTTTCAGCTCACCAGTTCCATTTTCCACTTCTAATCAACGGCGCCGTCATTACGGTGACCAGCGTGGCGTAACGCAAGCGTAGGGATCGGTTCGGTGGGAAAAAATTCGAAGGTTCGGCACAAACCCAACCCCGTCAAAAAGCCCAATATTCAGCCGAATCTGAAGCCCAATCCTGGATTCAGTGCATCCTGTACAGTATATATACTACATATTGTTTGTACATTCTGCAATCAACCCATTCAGCCTCTTTTTAACATGCTATTTTGTACTTATTTCTGAATTTATTGTTTTATCTCATATTCATATTTAATATATCTGTTTATGTACCAACCACCCAAGGAAAGTTCCTCGTAGACCCTTCTCTGATTCTGATTCAAGTAACTCTGTTAAGCCCGTGTCGTTTAGGGCATCCAGTCTTTTAGATTTCACTCCTTTCTGAATCAAATGCTTTAATCCACACGTGTCAAACATGAGGCTCGAGGGCCAAACCTGGCCCCTCCTAGATTTCATAGCAGTTTAGGTTCACAATACATTTTGGCCCACCTGGTTTACGCGCTTCATACCAAAGTTTTTATTGTTTTTTTTCTGAAGTTTTATACATTTTTCCGACGTTTTTGTTTTTGTTGTAGTTTTAGACAGCGGTGTAGTCTACGTGATACACAAAGCTCCAGGATTTCCATATATACCCACTTAAAAATGCCCAATGACACGCAACAACATACTTTCCATTATATTTTGATATATTTAGAATTTTCATCTGTTTTTTTTCATTGCATATAGGCTAAATAAAGGTATTTCCTTCTTAAATTGGTGCATAAATGCAGGAAATGAAGTCTTTGACGCTGAAAGTTTTCCTGGGGGAGGACACCCAGACCCCCCCCCCCACTGCGATATGCCCCCCCCATATATACCTCTATATATATATATAGGCCCATACATCTCAGTACAGTATACCCACTACATTAGACTACACCACTGGGTTGGGTTTTCGACGCCTTGGTGCCCATTTCGATGCTTTAGGTGTTTTATATCGACATTTTAGATGTTTTTTTTTTTTTTATGTTTTTGTCCAGACACTTCTGTCGCTTTTTTCGAAGATAAGATAAGATAAGATGGACTTTATTAATCCCACACTGGGGAAATTACTGAAAACCTGTCCCAAAACCTACTTATTCATCAAGTGGTTAACCAGTACCTTTCATGTCCTGGTCGTTCACCTGACATGGGAATCGAACCCTGGCCACGACGGTGAGAGCTCCGAATCGTAGCGACTAGACCACATGTGTCAAACTCGAGGCCCTCGGGCCAAATCCGGCCCCTTGCAGATTTAGATCCGGCCTGTATATCAATTTGGGTTCACAATAGATTTTTGGCACCGCCTGGTTGTGCGACAAACCAACTTTTTTTAAACTGCAATTACCTGACATTCAAAGCAGAATTTGGGCAGATTTACCGACTCTGAGACTCAGAAATCCCCCCAGAAGCAGAGAGAGAGTTTTCATATTGAGAAAAAGGCTGTTTTACTTGATTTGCTAAATTCTCTGATGGCTAAAGGAACTCTTTTGATGACTTTTGCAGGGCTTCCTGTCAACAAAAATGCGACAAAAATCGTACAAAAATGTCAGAAAAGCAACAAATTCACAAAAAGGTGAGAAATGTCTGAGAAAGACACAAAAAAAGTCTGAACAAAATCAACAAAAATGAGGAAAAAACTACCAAAATGTTAAAAAAAAAGTGACCTGCAGTAACAAAAAGCACGTCGATAAACTCTCCATGTCTGGCCCCTCGGTGGGATTCTCTGTTTCCAGTGTGGCCTTCTGGGAAACTGAGTTTGACACCCATGCACTAGACCATCAGGGGATTTCTTTTGTTGACTTTTGTGAGACTTTATGAGGCCCAAACTGTAAGTCAGAAAGCTATATGAGACACGCAATAATATACAGTCACAATATTGGACTTTTCCTCTTGAATAGAAGCCTTATTAATCTCTACATGATGTCTGGCTCTTAGTGTAGATGAGTTTGACCCCCCCTCTGCTCTGATCTAAAGAAAGACCCCAGATCCCCGCGGCTGTACAGATGCTCAGTGTTGTTTCAGCAGAGACGAACAGAGATGCTCCACTTCCTGGTCTCGTGTGCGCTATCTTCCTCTTCCTCTTCCTCTTTCCCCCCCGCTGGGCTTCTCTTCCTCCCATTCTCTCCAAAAGGGTGGCGTGGGCGGACGAAAACACACGCACACACAGACGCGTGTGCTGTGTGCATCAACAGCGTCCCAAAACTGCCCAAAAAAACCCAGAGCTGGAGATGTGCTGAAGTGTGCAGGGTGGGATGGTTTAGATCATCAAACACTTCGTTTCCTGCAACGTTTCATGGAGAGAGAGAGAGAGAGAGATAGAGAGTGTGTGGTCTAGACCTACTCTATCTAAAGTGTCTTGAGTTAACTCTTGTTATGAATTGATACTCTAAACACAATTTAATTTAATTGAATTGATGGGTATCTTTATGAAAGATATAGATTTTAAGAGGAGGGAATTACATACAGGCTATTTTGTCGGCTTCTTCAGCCGTGTGTTGCCATCGGTTAGAATGATGTATTTATATTTTTTGACTTTCTCTCACAGCTTACCACTGCTGTGAGTTGCAACTGAAATAAAAGGCTAAAGTAACGATTATTAAGTAATTATTGTCAGATCTTGTGCCTGACTGATGGGGAAGTGACCAGTGTAGTCTAATGGAGGCTATTATAGTGGGTGTAGGCTACTGTACTAGCCTGGGTAAACCCAAGGTTAAAGGATAAATCTGGCGCAAAATGAACCTATAATCAGTCCTTCCAGAAAAATGCGGAGTTTTTTTGTGATTGTTGTGGGCAAAAATCCTTGATTATGCGGCACATTTTCTTAAAGAATGCGATGGAATATGCTCTATATGATATTTATGCAGTTTTATGCGATGACATTACGGGAACTTGCAAAAACTGCAGTTTGATGAAAAAGAGGAAAAAAGTGATTCCCCCCCAAATGGCTGCTCTTGTGTGAAGTAAAACGCAACATTTTTCAACTTTCTGCTAAGATATATTACGGGACTATTTCGCAACGAAAATGAAATCTTGAAATCATGCAAGCACCGCATATTTTGCGCGGGAATCGGCAATTTATGCGGCGAGATTGTGGCATATTTGAAAAACTGCGCGCAGACTTTGGCTGATTATGCGTTGGCTTATGCGATCGCATAATCATGTTTTTTCTGGAGGGACTGCATAGGGGTTAGTAACCCGTGGGTCCCGAGTGGACCCTTCTCTGGGAACATGTTTTCACGCTGATCCAATGGGACCAGTTTTAGCACAAGCTAAAGCTAATTAGCTCGTAACGCTAGCTGTCGGGGCAGAGGGTAAAGAAAGTAACAAGAAATCGCCATTTCCCTAGATTCCAACTTGCGGTTGAGCCGAGGTAACGAGGAGTCGAGGAGCTGTCGGATGAAGGGCGAGGAGACGCAGCCAGGGTCAGTCCTCAACTACAGACAATTCTGAAGTCTAAAGACACGTATATGATTTT
>NC_053113.1:791664-804164 GCF_010015445.1 Perca fluviatilis | reverse complement strand
ATATGAATATCATGTTGTTTATATTATTTTAAATGTTTGGTCTAAAGGACACTAGCGGCTCCTTTGGCTGTAGCAGCAGTGCAAGGACAGGAATGTACAACACACACACACACACACACACACACACACACACACACACACACACACACACACACACACACACACACACACACATACATACACACACACACACACACACATACAACAGCACACACACACACACACACACACACACACACACACACACACACACACACACGCATGGACGCATGTTATAATAATTTAGTTATTTATTCATGAAATTGTGATGTTTACTGCACTGTTGGCTCTAGTGGCTGAACCAAGGCTGGATTATATAAAAGAGACTTCAGATACAGTATTAGGGGACCACTAAGGTCTATATAAAAGAGACTTCAGATACAGTATTAGGGGACCACTAAGGTCTATATAAAAGAGACTTCAGATACAGTATTAGGGGACCACTAAGGCCTATATAAAAGCATCCATAGATCACCATGTCATGGGAATCTTTAAGTGTACGAAGAAAAGAGGACTTATCATGTGTCATCAAGAACAGATAAAAACAGAACATCAGCATGATGACTCATATTTCATGGTTAAAGCGCCCATATTCTGCTCATTTTCAGTTTCATAATTGTATGTAGAGGATGTACCAGAATAGGTTTACATCATATTTTTGTCATACTGTACACTTCTGCAGATCCTCTTTTCACCCTGTGTTCAGGTCTCTGTTTTAGCTACAGAGTGAGACATCTCAACTTCTGTAACATCTTTGTTGGGAGTCGCACATGCGCCCTAGCTAGGTAAGGACTACATGAGCTAGCTAGCTGTTTCTCCAACTTCAGTAGGTACGAGGCAGGATTAGCCGGGAGACTTCTTCCAAACGAGAGTGCACTTTCAACTTTGCGTGGAATACCTGCAGACAAGGGACATGTAAATAGTTCTTTACAATTTATTGTGTAGATTAGGGTGAACTTGTGTATGTTGTAGCGATGTTTTGCCATTGAGAACGAGCTAGCGCTGGCATGCTAACGGTCAGCCCCCTAGGCCAGCTCGTCTCGGGTAGTGACATAGAAAGCCGTGCAGATTTTGACCAGCTCACCCGGAGACTGAAGGCAGGACACATTCAGAAACCGTATCTCACTCAGAACACCATGGATGGATATTTGTCAAAGTTTGAATGTGTGTGGAAGCACCAGAGACACAAAATAACACCCCAAATCCCAGAAAAAGTTTTTTTCATAATATGGGCACTTTAAGGAGAAAAGACATATCTTTTGAATCATAATAACGAGGAAATGTTTGAATTAAGGGCTGTGGGACCATTGGGCTGTGGGAACATAGGGCTGAGGGAACATAGGGCTGTGGGAACATAGGGCTGTGGGACCATAGGGCTGTGGGAACATAGGGCTGTGGGAACATAGGGCTGTGGGAACATAGGGCTGTGGGAACATAGGGCTGTGGGACCATAGGGCTGTGGGACCATTGGGCTGTGGGAACATTGGGCTGTGGGAACATTGGGCTGTGGGACCATAGGGCTGTGGGACCATTGGGCTGTGGGACCATTGGGCTGTGGGAACATAGGGCTGTGGGACCATAGGGCTGTGGGACCATAGGGCTGTGGGAACATAGGGCTGTGGGACCATAGGGCTGTGGGAACATAGGGCTGTGGGAACATTGGGCTGTGGGACCATAGGGCTGTGGGAACATTGGGCTGTGGGAACATAGGGCTGTGGGAACATAGGGCTGTGGGAACATTGGGCTGTGGGAACATAGGGCTGTGGGACCATAGGGCTGTGGGAACATAGGGCTGTGGGAACATTGGGCTGTGGGAACATTGGGCTGTGGGAACATAGGGCTGTGGGAACATAGGGCTGTGGGACCATTGGGCTGTGGGAACATAGGGCTGTGGGAACATAGGGCTGTGGGAACATTGGGCTGTGGGACCATAGGGCTGTGGGAACATAGGGCTGTGGGAACATAGGGCTGTGGGAACATAGGGCTGTGGGATGAACTTGGCTTGGAGCTGAATGCTGTATCCAGTTCTCTCAACACATCCATGGCTTTGTGGGACTGAGATTGATTTCATGTTTTTATTTGAAATCCATTTTAAAATTCCATCTCTTCCTGTGGCTGGCATAGCAACAGTAACTATGGGGTTGCAGAGCTTAGGAAACTGTCAACAGAGCGTGACATCATTTCCTGTTGGAACCATTTTTTTTTAACCTTGGTCCAAGATTCCGTGTGACATCATTTTCTGATATAAGACTTTTGCCTTTGATGGGAGACTCAATGTGACGTCATTTCTGCCTTTGATCAGTCAACATATACATGATGTCCAGAAACATGTTGACATTTCACATTCGTTGAACTGTTGGTCAAATACACACACACACACACAGAGACATCTGTCTGCAACAAGTATTTATTTTACTGGCAAAGCTAAAGAACATGGATATCCAAGAAGATAAAGTAGACTCAAAAGACCTTCCCACGCAGGCCGAGGTCTGCTCTGGAGAAACCCGCCCGAAAAAGCGGTCGTTTTGGAAGACAATCAAGGGTTTCTTCAAAACTAAATCCGAAAGCACCAAAAGCAAAGTCCAGTCTCCGAGTAAAGAGGAGTCAGTTGAGGAGTTTTCAACCACAAGTAATAAGGAACCCCAACTGGACAGCTCTGATGTGAATGATGAGTTAAATGATGCATTCAGCTCCCAGGAATCAGATAAGGACTCTGAAAGCAAAGGCGGATCCGACAGTAAAGACATCGACTGGAAGCAGGGTCTGAGAGCCAAAAAAAAAGAAGCACCCAAGAGACAAAAAAAAAAAAAAAAAAAAAAAAAAAAAAAAAAAAAAAACAAAAAATCTAGTCTTAAAGAGTTAAAATTAAAAAATCCATCAGTGAAGTTATCCACTGTAATCAAAGAGTCAGATGGTGAGTGGGTGAACTACAAGAGACAACAAACGGACAGCTCTGATATGAATGGCGAAAACGGAAGCCGTCATAAATGGATCAGAAAACAACAAACTCAATCAAAGCGTGCATACGTCAGAAAAGACCTCAAGAACAAGCAGGGGAAGTTTGATGAGGAGTCAAACAGTCAAGTCGCCACTAAACGATCACATGATGACTCCCAAAGCGAAGAAAAGTCTCAAGATATTGCGTCGGTCAGTGAAGCCGCGGACTGGAAGCAGGGGGAGTCAGATGATGGGTCATCGACTACAAGAGACAACGAACCCCAACCTAACAGCTGTGATAGCAATGGCACAGATGGACCACGAAATGACTCAGAGAGCGAAGGGGAATCCGACAGTGAAGCCGTGGACTGGAAGCAGGGGGAGTCAGATGAAGAGTTGAACAGTCAAGTCATCTCCAATGGATCACATAATGACTCTGCGTCCCACAATATCGATCTCGACTGGGAGTGGTGGGAGTCCAATGATTTATTCGTCACCGATGGATCACAAGCTACCTGTGAAAGCAAAGCCGATTCCACCGATACCGGCCAATTCCAGTCGAACGGTCTATCCGTCACGAATGGACCACGAAATGACTCTGAGAGCGAAGGGGAATCCGACAGTGAAGCCGCGGACTGGAAACAGGGGGAGTCGGACGAAGAGTTGAACAGTCAAGTCATCTCCAATGGATCACATAATGACTCCGAGTCCCACAATATCGATCTCGACTGGGAGTGGTGGGAGTCCAATGATTTATTCGTCACCGATGGATCACAAGCTACCTGTGAAAGCGAAGCCGATTCCACCGATACCGGCATCGACTGGGAGTGGTGGGGGCAGGATGATGACTTCGGTGATGTATGCAGGTTCCTCCAAGGCGAGTCCCTTAAAGACGTATACAAGAAGCAGGGGGAATCGGACGAGAAGACGGCGACTACCGGTGACCAGGAACAGCAGCCTGATAGCTCTGATGTGAATATGGATGGGTGGACGGCCTACCGGGCCTTCAAGGCCTCGGAGGCGTCTCAAGTCTACAGTATATCCAGGATATACCATTAAAAATGAAATTGGCAAATAAAGGCCCAAAAAAATGAAATCCATATGCCTATGTCCTATTCTCATGTTTAAAATGTATTGGTTTATTCATTTGTTAATTCTCCGGTGTCCTCAAGGTCAAATTTGACCCATTTTCAAAATTTCAAAAGTTTATAAATCAGAAATTTGGGTTTCTTTCGACCAATCTTGTGAAAAAGAAGTAACGTGCATGGTGCCATACGACGTAAAATACACGATCAGTTCACTACTCTCATTAAATTTGGGAGTTTAATTAAATTTTGTAGCATTTGAAGAAAATAATTGATGAAATAACGTTGAAAAAATGCTTTAAAAAGATGAGGGATTGTCATATTTTGACCCAGAAAACTATAAAAGTTGCATAGTCAACGGGAAGACAACTCAAGGGTTAACAGCCAACAGTCAAAACAATGTCAAATAAATAGACTTCGGTGCGTTAAGTGGGTGTATGTATGCTTTGTGTCCCTACTGCTGATAAACGGCACACCTCGCTGCACATACGATGGAGGAATGGATGAGATGTATGTGTTCAGATCTTTTACTTTAGTAATTGTGGTGAAACAACAACGTTAAAGTACTCCGTTGACAGTAAAAGTGTTTTATTTGTGACGTACACCAACATTATTTGTAGAGAAATGCAGGGCGGCATGTACAGTACCTGAGCTGCTGCTAAAAGGCTGGTGAGCAATGAATAAGGAGATTAAAACTGTGAATTAGAAAGAATGAAATAGAAGGGGATCAAAGAGTAGTTTTGTGCCGGTACTGAAGGCTACACGCTGTTGTCTTTGAGAAGGGAACCTGCAGCGGACGCCCACGGCTGGAGTACGGTGGCCCGTAAGGCACACCAGACCAGCAAGCCACGTCCATTCCTTAAACTGTCCCGCAGAGCTCGTTAGCGTGTGTTTATGTATGTATGTGTGCATGTGTTAGTGTGTGTGTGTGTGTGTGTGTGCGTTAGTGTGTGTGTTTCCGTCAGTGTGTGTGTGTGTGTGTGCGTACGTGAGTTAGTGTGCGTGCATGCGTCAGTGTGTGTGCGTACGTTAGTGTGTGTGTGTGTGTGTGCGTACGTGAGTTAGTGTGCATCAGTGTATGTGTGTGCGTTAGTGTGTGTGTGTGTTTGCGTACGTGAGTTAGTGTGCATCAGTGTGTGTGTGCGTGCGTTAGTGTTTGTGTGTGCGTTAGTGTGTGTGCGTTAGTGTGTGTGTGTGTGTGTGTGTGCGTACGTGCGTTAGTGTGTGTGTGCGCTAGTGTGTGTGCGTTCGTTAGTGTGTGTGCGTGTGCATGCATGCGTGCGTTAGTGTGTGTGCGTGCGTTAGTGTGCGTACGTGATTTAGTGTGTGTGTGTGTGTGCATACGTGTGTTAGTGTGTGTGCGTGTGCGTTAGTGTGTGTGCGTGTGTGTGCGTGCATGCGTGCGTTAGTGTGTGTGTGCGTGCGTTAGTGTGCGTACGTGATTTAGTGTGTGTGCGTTAGTGTGTGTGTGTGTGTGCGTATGTGTGTTAGTGTTTGTGCGTGTGTGCATGTGTGTGTCATTGGTGAAGCCGAGGTATTGTATATTGTAAACATTCAGGGCTCAGCTTTGCTGTTATTTCACCATGGTTTGCCTGTATTAGGGTTAGGGTCGCCCTGTATTAGGGTTAGGGTTGCCCTGTATTAGGGTTAGGGTATGCCTGTATTAGGGTTAGGGTTGGCCTGTATTAGGGTTAGGGTTGCCCTGTATTAGGGTCGGCCTGTATTAGGGTTAGGGTTGCCCTGTATTAGGGTTAGGGTTAGCCTGTATTAGGGTTGGCCTGTTTTAGGGTTAGGGTTAGCTTGTACTGTGCCTCCGCAGAGGGCCGAGCCTGCCCGTCTTCCACCGCGCCGACCAAGAAGGTCTGAGTCGACCTCGAGCAACGGCACAAGATGGAGAGAGAAAAAACTGTTTAATTTCTAGATGCATCAGCTGTCTGAGGAACCAATGTCCTTCCTGTTTCCTTCAGATTGTAATGACCCCGTGACACCCCCCCAAACCTTTCCCGTTTAGCTCCAATAAAAGACTCTAAGATCATTACAGTTTATTTCCCATTGCTAAACGACAGCGGGCACAACTGGAGTCACATGTGCAAAACTCTAACTACAGTCTGCACAGCAGCAGTTCATGTGGACCAAACTCTAGTTCACCTTTCATCACTTGAACACAGTTTTCACACCTCTACACACTTATCTCAGGACTTTAACCACAACCTGCACAACGCTGTAGATCTACAGCACTTTGTTCAGATGCTAACACACTGCTGTCACAGCTGTTAACCACACATTCAACACAGAACAGATTTCAGTCTGGTGCCTATCAAACACTGCTGATTGCAATTTTAGCTGAAAGCCTATAAGCAGGTGTCTGGTTTTAGACTAGTTAGTGAAGATATATATGGTATTTATACAGAGAAAAGCTCAGAAAGCCTTTTTTTGTATACAAACTCCAATAAGAATGAAACTATTATACACTGTACTGTTTGAGAGAAACAGGTAAAAGAGCAAAGATATACCAACATGTCCAGGTAAGATGTCTGCGGGTTATATACACAGCTATACACTATATCTTTACTAGTAAAACTGTGTTCTTACTGTTTTTCAGAAAGTAATGGAGGTGGAAGCAATAGAAACACCACATTCATTAGTGTTTAGAGATGATGAAGACATCCAGTGTGATGAAGAAAACTCACCACATGATGCTGGAGAGAGGCAGGATTAGTCACACTACTCTCTGGTACTGTTATAATGTACCTTTAGTTGTTTTTTTCCCAGTAATTCCATAAATTACTAGACAAAATACTATATTTTCATTCCTTCTTGTTTACCTCATGTAAAAGTTGGTATATTATATATTTCTTCCTTAAATAAACTGTTGAGTAGTGTCAAGTCACTCAAATTGTTCAAACTTTAAAGATGAGAAAGTTTGTCTTTTCTGTATTGGTGTTTGACGCTAGTGTTTTTACCCTCAGTGTGTTCTCAGTGACAGTGTGTGTTATCTCAGTGTGTGTTAATTCAGGATGTGTGTGTGTGTGTGTTATCTCAGTGAGGATTGTGCATAGTGTTTGGCTGCACTGAGCCTGTTCTGAGCCGTGTGTGAAGAGTTGTGTTGCTGTGAATGAGTTGTGCAGGTGATGTGAACTGTTTAGATCAGGTGACTGTAGGTAGTGCAGACTGGAGTTAGAGTTTTGCACACGTGACTCCAGTTGTGCCCCACTGTTGTTTAGCAGTCGGAAAAAACTGTAACACATCATCGTACCCCTGAAAGTCTGAACAGAAACTCAGTTTCAGTCCCAGAGAGAGAACCATCTTAATAATGGTGTTACAGTTTTTCACGATCGCTATGACACTTTTTTCAATACTTTTAACAACTTTCCTAAACTCTTAACGCACCAACACACCTACAACACACGATTGGCAAAACAGTTAATTTCATGCTCAAAATCACACATTGCAAACTAAACTCCAACACTGATTTTCAAAATAAAATAATTCACTAACACAATCATACCTGTCAAGTTTTGGATTTGAAAATAAGGGAAATTTTCCAGTGCCCACCTCGAGCAGTCCCACCACCCCAACCAAGCTCCAGTATCCCTTACATTTTAAGATAGGTGTACAAGAAAGCTAAAATCACCACTTGATGCAGAATGCTGAAAACATTTACAATTTATAACATTGCTTGTCTTTACATTTACATTTTATTTTCATTCCTCACATTCTTTTCATTTCATATTGCTTTTCTTTTACAGTTTTTCTTTTAATTTCACACAACTTTTCTTTAGTGAGTTATTGTACAAATTTGTTGCAGACTTTGCATTCTTTAAGACTGTTTTGGAAGGAGTGTATTAGTGGGCGGGGCCAGAGTGGTTAATTTTACATGAGAGTAACGTCTTCCTATTCTCTGTAACAATCTTTCATACCATGCTAAACACCCTTTCTGAACTTGCATTGCTATGGGGAATGCATAGTAAAGCCTGCATAAGTTTTGGCAGCGCACCGTCTCTGTCGTAGCATCCATCATCCGTCTCTGTTTTTTTTCTTCTTTTTTTCCCCCGCGTTGTCACTCATCATCTGACCTCACACACTAACCTCGCGACAACTGCCACCTACAGCACCTGTAGTAGGCTACTGCAGGTGGCAGTTATCGCGAGGCTAGTGACAGAGCTCAGATTGGGAATGTTTTTTTTCTTTTTTTTACTCCGCTCGGGCCCGGGGTATTATTATTTTTTAATAACGCAGGTTAAAATACGGGAGATTTACGGGAAAATACTAATACGGGAGGACGGCGGGAAAGAAGGGTAAAATACGGGACTTTCCCGGCCAAAACGGGATACTTGACAGGTATGAACACAATACACTATGTTTACCAAAACAATGCAATCATGTCTCAAAATCAAATAATTCTTCCACAACACTAACACATGTTCTCTCCCAACAGGAATATTTAGTCAATCACTGCACAATGACATAAAAAACAATAACATCAGATGGAATTACAGAAACTGCATCATTTTAAATGTGTCAGTCAGGTCTGCCCTTATACAACAGACAATAGTATATTGTACTGATCATAGATTGTGTTTTGGACTGCAGTTTCTCTTGAAGTCTCTCTGCATTTTTGTTTTGTTGGGTTTAGTAAATGCATGCATATTTTCTTTTACTGTAAAGATTATTTTTTGGGCTTTTCCGCCTTTATTTGACAGGACAGCTAGTTGAGAAAGGGGAGAGGGGAAGACATGCAGGAAATCGTCACAAGCCAGATTTGAACCCTGGACCTCTGCGTAGAGGCATAAACCTCCAAGTATATGTGCGTCTGCTCTACCCACTGATCCAACCCGGCCACCATTTTGTTTCTTTTGCTGCAGAGATTCAATACAAAAAATGATTGACCCATCTCAGAGTAGCTTTATAGAATGTGGGGTTTATGAAAAAAAGGAGATAGAGACAGAATTGTCCTGGTACTCCTCTTCCTCTCCCTCGTGAAGGCATTTTTCTTATTTTCTGTGTTCATCTACAGTATATTGTTCAAATAGGTCCTCTTTTACTGGACTACCATATGATCATGCGATTGGAAGAACCTCAACACCTGAGTGTGTTTCCTAGAAGGGAATCAGCTGGGATTGATCTATTTGCATACAGTTTTTCACGATCGCTATGACAATTTTTTCAATACTTTTAACAACTTTCCTAAACTCTTAACGCACCAACACACCTACAACACACGATTGGCAAAACAGTTAATTTCATGCTCAAAATCACACATTGTAAACTAAACTCCCAACACTGATTTTCAAAATACAATAATTCACTAACACACTATGTAATAATACACTATGTTTACCAAAACAATGCAATCATGTCTCAAAATCAAATACTTCTTCCACAACACTAACACATGTTCTCTCCCAACAGGAATATTTAGTCAATCATAGCACAATGTCATAAAAAACACTAACATCCCATGGAATTACAGAAACTGCATTATTTATATGTGTCAGTCAGGTCTGCCCTTATACAACAGACACAAGTGATTGTATTGATCATATTGCACTGCAGTTTCTGTTGAAGCCTCTCTACATTTTTGTTTTGTTGGGTTTAGTACATTTTTTTGAAGATTCTTTTTTGGGCTTTTCCGCCTTTATTTGACAGGACAGCTAGTTGGAGAAAGGGAAGAGAGAAAAAAAAAAAAAAAAAAAAAAAAAAAAAAAAGAGAGGGGAAGACATGCAGGAAATCGTCACAAGTCAGATTTGAACTCTGGACCTCTGCGTCGAGGCACAAACCTCCAGGTATATGTGCGCCTGCTCTACCTGCTCACCAATTTGTTTCTTTTGCTGCAGAGATTCAATACAAAAAATGATTGACCCATCTCAGAGTAGCTTTATAGAATGTGGGGTTTATGAAAAAAAGGAGACAGAGGCAGAATTGTCCTGGTACTCCTCTTCCTCTCCCTCGTGAAGGCATTTTCCTATTTTCTGTGTTCATCTACAGTATATTGTTCAGATAGGTCCTCTTTTACTGGACTACCATAGGTCCTCTTTTACTGGACTACCATAGGTCCTCTTTTACTGGACTACCATAGGTCCTCTTTTACTGGACTACCATAGGTCTTCTTTTACTGGACTACCATAGGTCCTCTTTTACTGGACTACCATAGGTCCTCTTTTACTGGACTACCATAGGTCCTCTTTTACTGGACTACCATAGGTCCTCTTTTACTGGACTACCATAGGTCCTCTTTTACTGGACTACCATAGGTCCTCTTTTACTGGACTACCATAGGTCCTCTTTTACTGGACTACCATAGGTCTTCTTTTACTGGACTACCATAGGTCCTCTTTTACTGGACTACCATAGGTCCTCTTTTACTGGACTACCATAGGTCTTCTTTTACTGGACTACCATAGGTCCTCTTTTACTGGACTACCATAGGTCCTCTTTTACTGGACTACCATAGGTCTTCTTTTACTGGACTACCATAGGTCCTCTTTTACTGGACTACCATAGGTCCTCTTTTACTGGACTACCATAGGTCCTCTTTTACTGGACTACCATAGGTCCTCTTTTACTGGACTACCATAGGTCCTCTTTTACTGGACTACCATAGGTCCTCTTTTACTGGACTACCATAGGTCCTCTTTTACTGGACTACCATAGGTCCTCTTTTACTGGACTACCATAGGTCTTCTTTTACTGGACTACCATAGGTCCTCTTTTACTGGACTACCATAGGTCCTCTTTTACTGGACTACCATAGGTCTTCTTTTACTGGACTACCATAGGTCTTCTTTTACTGGACTACCATAGGTCTTCTTTTACTGGACTACCATAGGTCCTCTTTTACTGGACTACCATAGGTCTTCTTTTACTGGACTACCATAGGTCTTCTTTTACTGGACTACCATAGGTCCTCTTTTACTGGACTACCATAGGTCTTCTTTTACTGGACTACCATAGGTCCTCTTTTACTGGACTACCATAGGTCCTCTTTTACTGGACTACCATAGGTCCTCTTTTACTGGACTACCATAGGTCCTCTTTTACTGGACTACCATAGGTCCTCTTTTACTGGACTACCATAGGTCCTCTTTTACTGGACTACCATAGGTCCTCTTTACTGGACTACCATAGGTCTTCTTTTACTGGACTACCATAGGTCTTCTTTTACTGGACTACCATAGGTCCTCTTTTACTGGACTACCATAGGTCCTCTTTACTGGACTACCATAGGTCCTCTTTTACTGGACTACCATAGGTCCTCTTTTACTGGACTACCATAGGTCTTCTTTTACTGGACTACCATAGGTCCTCTTTTACTGGACTACCATAGGTCCTCTTTTACTGGACTACCATAGGTCCTCTTTTACTGGACTACCATAGGTCCTCTTTTACTGGACTACCATAGGTCTTCTTTTACTGGACTACCATATGATCATGTGATTGAAAGAACCTCAACACCTGAGTGTGTTTCCTAGAAGGGAATCAGCTGTGATTGATCTATAACTTCAATCAGCTGTTTCTCAATAAATGCATGTATAAAATGCAGGGGATATATTTGTGTTTCAATTTACAATATGATCAGCTGTTCACTTTGACTTTAGCCTATAAGTTAGGTTTAGAACATGACGTTATCTGTTCTGAAATACAGTGTGAAAGCATTTGTAAATTTGGCAGTAAAGATCCATTGTTTTGGTCTTGGTGGAGCTTGTGTGTAAAAGAAGTTCAAGCATTTTAAATTTGTGTTAACTGTATGCATTTTGTGTCAAAGCAACAACAAATGTGTTAATTGTATAGCCTACACAGACGGGTGTTGTGCTAACTGTGTTAAGAGTTTAGGAAAGTTGTTAAAAGTATTGAAAAAAGTGTCATAGCGATCGTGAAAAACTGTAATGAACTGGACCGGCCAAGTCTTCTGCTGCAACGCACCGACTCTAGAACGATAATTATCTCAGGAAACTGTGCTAAAAGATTAACTTGTTGTTACGGAAATGCTGACAAGATCGCTACATATGTTCAGACTGAGCTTTGACAGAGAGGAGGAGGCTCCATTTGAAGCTGCTCTGTGTCAGCTGCTGTTTTTGGTGCTTTTCCTGCTTGTTCCAAAGACTTCTTAGACTTTCATGTCATTTGTTCCGCAATATTTTCAACGTTTCTGTTGCAATTTTACATCTTGTTTTGTACGGTAGTGTGTGTGTGTTAGTGTGTGTGTGTGTTAGTGTGTGTGTGTGTTAGTGTGTGTGTGTGTGTGTGTTGTTGTTGGTGGTGTGTTTTGTGTGTGTGTGTGTGTGTGTTAGTGTGTTGGTGTTGTGTGTGTGTTAGTATTGTGTATGGTGTGTGTGTGACTGAGTGTATTGTGTATGCATTAGTTGGGTGTGTGCGTTAGTTTGTTGTGTGTGTGTTACGTGTGTATTAGTGTGTGTCGTTAGCTTTGTGTGTGTGTG
>NC_053113.1:756664-789164 GCF_010015445.1 Perca fluviatilis | reverse complement strand
TTTTTAAAACACTTTTTCCGAAGCTTTCCGATGCGCTCCACAAGTTGAACTTCTCATGAAAACCCACCATTGTGTTTGTCTGTTTGTGTTTCCAGCGATGGATGATCTTAACTCCACCCACTTCCTGGCCACCAACCAATCAGATCTGAGCAGCCCGTTCACGCGGCTGGTGCTGCCGCCTCTCTACCTGCTGATCTGCGTGGTGGGCGCGTCCCTGAACGGCGTGGCCGCCTGGATCTTCTTCCGAGTGCCGAGCGACTCGGGCCTGGTGGTCTACCTGAAGAACATGATGGTGGCCGACCTGCTGATGCTCGCCACCTTCCCCTTCCGGGTGGCGGCGCAGCTGGGCGTGGGCGGCTGGCGCCTGCACGTGGTCATGTGCCGCTACACTGCCGTGCTGTTCTACTCCTCCATGTACGTGGGGATCCTGTTCATGGGGCTGATCAGCCTCGAGCGCTACGTCAAGATCGTGAGACAGACCTCGCACTCAAACGCTACGGTCGCCGCTTCGCCGTCCTGCAGGTCCAGGTTTGAGGACTCTTCGTGTGCTACTGTGTGTCTGGCTTTAAACTGTTGGTACTGTCGGTTTTAGCATGATTTACAGCACCTTCTGAAGCGTTGTCCCTGCCCGATGTGAGTCGCGCATGCGTCACTTTGCGACAAGTAGCCTCCAAGATGCTAACGCCGTTTTGAGCTAACGTTAGCAATAAAACAATCCTAGATAACTAGAAAGTTTTTGAAATGACTGCTAGCTACGAGTTAGCAATCAAACACAACAAAGGCTGTCACTTGAACAGCATTTTGAGCTAACGTTAGCAACCAAACAATCATAGATATTGACGTCTTTTTGAAATTATTTCCATCTTGTGTTATTGTATGTAAAGAGAAAAGTTTATTATTTTACAGATTTCACAAATTTAAATTTGAGCATGCGCGACTCACATCTGCCCTCGACTCACATCGGGCAGTGACAACGCATCGTCCAACGGGAGTAGGGTTGGGTACC
Source organism: Perca fluviatilis (assembly GCF_010015445.1). NCBI lineage: Eukaryota > Metazoa > Chordata > Actinopteri > Perciformes > Percidae > Perca > Perca fluviatilis. The sequence continues at coordinate 788,158 of NC_053113.1, read as the reverse complement.
GAAACCGGTTTTAGCATGATTTACATGATTTACATGTTTTCCACGATGGAAAGCTGTCACTGAATGCACCCAGAGAGGGCCCGACCTATAAGCGAACTAAGCTGCTGCTTAGGGCCCCTGCGTTATTGACTTTAGACCAGGTTTTTGTTGGTCAATGGTGTGATCACTTCCTGCTGCCTCAAGATAGCAATACTCCCAGAATGCACCTGAACACACCTCCCTGTAAGACCACCACGCCCAGAATGCACCTGAACACACCTCCCTGTAAGACCAGCACGCCCCAGAATGCACCTGAACACACCTCCCGGTAAGACCAGCACGCCCAGAATGCACCTGAACACACCTCCCTGTAAGACCAGCACGCCCCAGAATGCACCTGAACACACCTCCCTGTAAGACCAACACGGTGCCCACAGGCACCAGGTAGCCCCCAAGGACCACATGAGTAGCCCTCAGGCCTGTTCTAAAAATGAAAATTGAATATTGATATTATCTGTTTCCCACCTTGTTAAGTCATTGTTGATAATTATTGTGAGAAATCATTAACATGATCAGTGTCTTCACATATAAGAGTGTCATTAATCATTAATAATCATATATAACTAAAGGCAAACTGAGCACATTTGTTATTTCAGAAGAGTATCAAACTGGTAGCCCTTCGTATGACTCAATACCCATGAAGTAGCTCTCAGTTTAGAAAAGGTTGTTGACCCCTGCTTTAAATCTTGCGTTTACCCTGAGATGTGCTCTTAAGTTTCTTGTCTTGTGTCTTCCCCAGGTTTGGCGTTGGATCCTTGCTGCATCTCCTGCACAGCGTCGGCTTTGCCCGTGTGTTGGCGCTGCTCACCTGGAGCTTCCTCCTTCTCTGCGTACTGCCCAACGTGGTGCTGACCAGCCGGCCGGCTACCGAGGAGACCTCGCGGGACTGCATGCGCCTGAAGACGCCGCTGGGCGTGCAGTGGCACAGCGTGTCCACCTTCCTGAGCGTCAGCCTGTTCTGGGTGACCCTGCTGGTCCTCGCCTACTGCTACACCTCCATCGCCTGCCGCGTCTACCAATCGTATCGCCGCGTTCGCCGTAGCAGCAACAACAGCAGCAACGAGGCGTGCCGGAAGTCCAACCGCAGCATCTTCAGCATCCTGGCGGTGTTCTTCGTCTGCTTCGTGCCGTACCACGTGTGCCGCGTGCCGTACACGCTGAGCCAGATGCCGGCGGCGTCGGGCTTCGGCCGGGACGCGCGGTTCCTGCTGTTCCAGCTGAAGGAGGGAACGCTGTTCCTGTCGGCGCTCAACGTCTGCCTGGACCCCGTCATCTACTTCCTGATGTGCCGAACCTTCAAAGAGTCGCTGCTCAGGAAACTGTCGGGGAGAGACCACCGGAGGAGGGCGGGCTCGCTGACCACGGGACAGAGTCTGAGTCACATTTAGAGAGAGGGAGGCAGGGGACAAGGAGAGGAGATAAGGAGAGGAGGGAACTACAGAGGGGACAAGGAGAGGAGATAAGGAGAGGAGGGAACAACAGAGGGGACAAGGAGAGGAGACAACAGAGGGGACAAGTAGAGGACAAGGAGAGGAGACAAGAAGAGGACAAGGAGAGGAGACAAGGAGAGGAGAAAACAGAGGGGACAAGGAGAGGAGACAACAGAGGGGAAAAGATAGGGGACCAAAGGAGAGGAAACAAGGAGAGGAGACAAGGAGAGGAGACAACAGAGGGGACCAAAGGAGAGGAACACTTAGCCTTAAGGCCCAGACACACCAACCAGACGGCCGACCGTCAGCAGTAAAGCCAGTCGGACTGGTCAGTCTCCCCGAGTTGGTCCAAAAAGTTCCTCAGAACACACCGAAGAGACGAGACGTAACACGTCTCCATATCAGCAGGCGGCGCTAATCTGTGTTGTTGCCCAAAAAATGAAACCCGGCAGCTGATTGGACGAACACGTCACATAGGTTTGTTATCTCCGGGAAATTCAAAGCCAGACTGTCATGGCGGCTCGTTCAGAATCCGATCTCATATTGGACTAAAATAGTTCACGAAACGTGTTTCTGAAAACATTTGAAGAGAGAAATAGGCCGTGATGCAGTTGTTGAATCTGTCTTCATTTCAGATCAACAAAGGTCAGTTTAAAAGATTTTCGTCAGATTTTGAGAGGCGTTTGTCAGGCTCATCCCGATCATCATTTCCGATGGCATGGAACACACCGAACAGACTCGAGTCACCGACCTCGCCACACTGTCCAACAGACGATTATCGGGTTGGTGTGTCAGCGCCTTTAAGCGAGAACGCTGCGACCGGCAGGGTCGCAGCGGGCCTGCAACGTAAGCCTATGGGGCAAATGTGCATGGTCAATTTCGTCCACAAAAAGTGATGTTTTTCACACTGACAGGCTCAGTTTAATATCCTGAGTGTCTGACACTATTATAGAAAGGATCCCTTCAGAGATAGACCTTTAAAAACCTCTTTGAGACCTTTCTGTTTAACCAGAAACAGCTCTGAAGTCTCTAGCTCTAAACCCACCAGACTCCATTTAAAAAATCACTACTTTTAGCGTGTATAGAGCCAGCATATTGTCACATGTAAATCAGTAAACTATGTGTTTATTTCAACCAGAACTAGAGTTGTGATGGTTGGAAAAGTGGAAAGACGACCGAAAAACTTTCATACTTTTATGTTGTTTCTGTCCACTTTGAATGAAGTGTATTCTACGATGCTTAAATCACTCTTTATTTACATGGAGTCTGGTGGGTTTAGTGAAAGCAATTTCACAGATGTTTTTGTTTAAAAAAAGGATCTTACTCTTTAACAGAAAGGTCGACCTCCTTAGAAATCCTTTACATAATGTTGTCAGACACTTAGAATATTAATCTGAGTCTGTCAGCGGCAAAACAAGCACTTTTATGGACATAAAATAGGATCCAGGTTGGAAGAAAACAAAGTTACCCAGTGTATTTTGAGCTTTAAGATTGTTTACAGTTTGAATAATCTTATTGTTGACTCTTTGAAGTGTTTTTGTGTATTTGTCTGTCAGTAGGATTAGGGAAGAGCTACTGGCTCAATTTTCATGAAATTTGGTGGAAGGGTGCAGCATGTGCCGAGGAAGAACCTTTTACATTTTGGGAGGGATCCGAATCACGGGGTGGATACACACATAATTTTTCTCTTTTGTTAACATTACGAGATAGGGGTGTTTGACCTGCCTTCATGTAGCGTTGGAAGAATGAACTCACACTGCTTTTTCTTTTGGCAGAAGTCCGCGCTCTCAAAGTGCCGTTCTGGCATCCGTTCGTGCCTACCGAGCACCGATTGGCTCAGTGGGTTTCCAGGTATTGAACGCCAACAGCGGACCTGTTTAAGTGCAATTCAGAGATCTGGAAAAAAAAAAGCGTCATCACATCTACTATCACAGTTGGTGATAGACAGGCCAAATCAACCAATCAGATCAAACTCTTGCCCAGTCGGGAGAAGAGCAGCAAAATTTTTTCCTCCGAGAAAAACCTCCATTGCCTTTGTCAGTCGTGGCTGCAGCCATTTCCGCAACAAATCCAGACCCGGTGGGTATTGACGGACGGCAGAGCATGGAGCCGTTCCGCAGCCGTTCCGCAACCGGTGGAAATTAGGAGTCAGTCAAAAGACAATGTGACTTAGGCAATTTTACAAGCTTTTAAAAATAGCAGCCGCTTCAAGAAGAACAAAAATCTTTCACTCTATAACTCAAGTTATTTCCGTGATTCAGGGCTCGTCCCCGATGGGTCAGTAATGACGTTTTCTGTGCACATAAACACACTGATTGTTGACAGAGTTGAAGGTTTAAAATTGCCTAAGTCAGGGGTCTTCAACGTTTTTTAAGCCAAGGTCCCCTCAACTGAAAGAGAGACGGAGCAGGAACCCCCTACTACGTATATATAATATTAAGTTTCATATCAAACTGGGCCTACAAAAACGTGTAGGACGGCCTTTACACATACATTTTTTGCATAGAATACTAAGCTATTAAAATAGCCTACTAATTTTTGACATGATTTTATAAATTATGTTTTAATGTTCAAAATACATGTGGCACAGTGAATCCTTAGGATGAACTGTATCTGTGGATGTCTTTAGTGACTAACTTATAGGCCAGTAAGCCTATCATCAGTGGGAATTTATATTTGCTAATATGTTCGATTCATGCTTTTTAATTTTTGAAAAAGCTTTCAAAACTTAACAATAATTTGGAGGCCCCCCCCCGCATTGACTCTGAGGACCCCCTGGGGGCCCCGGACCCTCTGTTGAAGAAATCTGTGGCCTTAGGCACAAAGGCATTTATTCCTCTTATGTTGCATAATTGGCAGACGTTGTTGTTAGTATGGCAATAGTCATCTTATTGTCATAACATTTCTGAGTGAAATTATTAATAAATATATATTTTTCTTCAGTTTTTTTGTGTTTTCTGAAAAACCTGAAATAAATGACGTAGGCCATTATTTTAGGAAGGTGACGATATGCAGATTTATGTTTGTATAATTGTAAATAAATAACTGTCTATATGTTATTAAAGATGTGTATAACCTGTGGGTTTCTCAGTTTAAGTTGTATGTATTTACTGTTGAAGAACCAAAGTAAAAGACAGAAAGAAGGAAGTGAAAGGGAACTCTGATGACTGGACACCAAACTATCACGTTATACTGGTGCAACTGTTCAGCTGATTTGGTTTTTGTGGCTCTGATGTCACCCGGGACTCTCGTCTCTCTGTGTGGTTGCCTCCAGTTTAACACACGTGCTACAAAGAATAATCAGACCTGAGGACAGATTGTTCTCTTATTATTATTATTATCATTATTATTATTATGTACTATATAACTATGATGGTCAGCTTCTGCATCCGTGAGGTGTCATTGAACAAAAGGACATATTAAAAACTTGTTTTTCCAGCTGGTAAACCTGACATAAAAGTTAAAGTTCTGCATTTGTTGTTGACAATGGACGTGTTAATTCTCTTCCTCAAACAATTCTGCTACTGCATGTACAAAAAGTAAAAATGATAGAAGATAGATAGATAGATAGATAGATAGATAGATACTTTATTGATCCCCAAGGGGATATTCTAGGTCCCAGTAGCTTAAAGACATCACACACAACATACACATACATCATAAACAGGATGATAAAATAACAAATCCACATGAATAATATGGACAATAAAAGAAAAGATACTAAATAAAAAATCCACATGAATGTACTGAGGGATGTATAAGCATGAGACACTTGCAGTGACAGGGCAGGGACTGGCCACGTGTGAGTGGGTGGTGATGGTGCAATGGTGTCACATGCCTTCGGTGTGGGAGATCTGGGTACAATTCCCACTGTGGTACATCAACCAATGCGTCCCTGAGCAATACACTGTGTGTGTGTGGCCTCTGACATATGTAGCAATTGTAAGTCGCTTTGAATAAAATCGTCAGGTAAATGACATGTAATGTAATGTAATGATTCAGTATGTATGGTAAGGTGCTCTATGGTAAGGTGCTCTATGAGAGGGTGTGTCATGGTGGTATAGTGGTAAATAAGTCCAATAGTGCAAGGATGTCCTGTCTAGAGACCAGCATTAAATATGGACAATATAAGAGAATAATGTAGACACAGTGATATAAAAACTATAGCAGTGCAATGATAACATTTAAAAAAAGACAGCATTAAATATTGGCATTATAAGGGAATCAAGTAGACAGTAGGATAGACACAAATCAACAGTCAATGTTAGAGGGTTGAAGTAATAGCGTTACAGCCATTGTTCAAGTATTAAGTCAGACCTCAGTCCATGCTGGAGGAAGGAGTTTTTTTTTGCCTGACCAGACGTTAGCATTGAACACTGTCTTCAGAATTGAATCAAAGAAATTCTTTGAGTCTATCCAAGTTATAAATGATAAGATAAGTATACTACAAACATGCATACATTTATAACTCCACAGAAGCAGAGGTGTAATTACTCGCTGTGGCCACCAGAGGGCAGTGCAGATACACAAATGTTCAGCAATCACCTGGACCTTTAAGTTTAAACACAGCCACAGCAGCACACTAGCCTTGTGAGACCGTCCTATCGCGCAAGTTTTATCTGAATTAGAAAGTATTCCTTCATTGAAAGAAGAGCAGAAAACGGCACTGGAGGCTTTTCTCGGAAGAAAAGATTTTGCTCTTCTCCCGACTAGTTTCGGCAAGAGTTTGATCTGATTGGTTGATTTGGCCCGTCTATAACCAACTATAGGTGGTGAAAGACAGATGGTTTATCCAATCAGCTAACCATTATTTGACCTCCTTCCCAAAAGTTCTCCAATGGTAAGTTCCCAGATGGATATGCCGAGCAAATGCGAAGCGATCCATCTGGCGTCCTCCCCCAGGGGTGTGGCGTTTGCTTTTCCCCGTTAATCTCCCTATAGACCATTTCGTGCTGGCCACCACGAAATAAATGACAAAAACGTCCCCATGAACACGTATCAATAGATTCAAAATAACGTGAACATTTCACGTACTGCCGTGAGACCGTGTTGAAATGTCACAATAAAAGGAAGATAGATTTAGATATTACACTTACTACAGCCACGCTAAGAGGGTTAGGTTGTTGTTAGAATAATTACATTATCAAGAATAGACAGAAAACCACCAAAATTATAATAAAGTTTTATTTAGAAACTTTAGACAGTACTCACAGCACAAGTACAGAAAGTGACTAACGTAAGCCTCAAACAGTAGCTTATTTATGTGTGAAATACAATCATAACAGAATTTTAATGTCGTCAATTGTTTATCTTGTCAGTTTAGATGTCGTCTCCTCTATCTGGTTATAAAGAGATGCATGTTCTGTCCCTGGGCCCCAGTCAAGGTAGCCAATGACTCCATGTTATCTTGTGGGAACAACTAGTGTTGTGTTTTCTTAATATGCAAATAGTTTAATTTAACAGAGAGAGAATAATAGAAATCACTATAATATTACAGTGGTTTTTTATACGATCGCTGTGACAATATTTTCAATACTTTTAACAACTTTCCTAAACTCTAAATTGACGAAACAGTTAATTTCATGCTCAAAATCACACATTGTAAACTAAACTCTAACATAAATTTTCTAAATACAATAATTCACTAACACAACGCACTATGTCTACCAACACAATGCAAACATGTCTCAAAATCAAATAAATCTTCCAAAACGCTAACACATGTTCTCTTCCAACAGGAACATTTCAACCTGGTCTCACGGCAGTTCGTGTAATGGTCACGTTATTTTTAATCTATTGGTTCATGTTCACGGGGACGTTTTTGTCGTTTTTTCATTTTGATTGGTTGTGTTTAGAAAAGGAAAGTAAGTCACTTCCTGTTCGATTTTTGTGTCTTAGGTAGAGAATTGTGTGTAATGTTTTGAAAAAGGTGTTTTATGTAATTGAAAACTGAGTGAAAGGCTGAGAAACAGCTCATGGTTTTGGAGATTTGCGGTGTAGTTTTGCACTTTGGGTGAGGGGTTTCAAAAATCGTGTGACATGAAAATATTTTGTGTGTAAGCAGTTGGAAAAAACTGTAAAAGTATTGAAAGAATTGTCATAGCAATCGTAAAAAACTGTATTCTATGCACAAAGTTTAATAAATAACGAGAGGAAAGTATGTTTCATAAAACAGTTTTCTCGCGCTGCATCTCATGTTGCTTAAATTGCCTCCTTGACTGCTCCCAAGGAGAGAGGAAACGAGGAAATGAGTTTTGGAGGGATGAGACGTCCTATCTGTGTGTGTATGTGTATGTGTGTGTGTGTGTGCATATACCAGTGTGTGTGTGTGTGTGTGTGTGTGTGTGTGTGTGTTGGGGGGGCTATATTGTGTTATGTGTGTACATCTGTGTGTGTATATATCTGTGTGTGTGTGTGTGTGTGTGTGCATATACCAGTGTGTGTGTGTGTGTGTGTGTGTGTGTGTCTGTGTGTGTGTTTTGGGGGTAAATTGTGTTATGTGTGTGTATCTGTGTGTATATGTATGTGTGTGGGGTTATATTGTGTTATGTGTGTATATGTGTGTGTGTGTGTGTGTGTGTGTGTTTGGGGGGGTATATTGTGTTATGTGTGTATATTTGTGTGTGTGTGTGTGTATGTATGTATGTGTGTGTATATATGTGTGTGTGTGTGGAGTGGGGGTATTGTATGAAGCACTTTGGTCTACATTAACATGTATGAAAAGTGTGATATATAAATAAACTCTGATTGATTGATTTATTGATTGATTAATTGATTGATTGATTAATTGACTACTGCTGTAACGACTACAGACAGTTCTATATGATAACACTACACTCTGCTGCTGCTCTCTTCCTCCAAGCGGCCGAGTGGGGGAGAATCCCTCGAGATAAACTTCCTCCATCAAACAATGAAGTCCGTTGCTGAAACCTGCTGTGGCAGTTTCCTCGTCAGCACAAAGAGAAGGCAGTCATCTTTTCACCTTCACGCAGACGCCCACATCTGAATGTCTAGATCTGTCTAATCCAATCTTTCCATCTACAGTATGTAAAGTATGAAATTGAGCAGGATGTGGCTTCCGCTGACCTACTTATAGGCTACATGTGTTGACTTCTATGCACAGTTTGCATTGAGAAGCTGCAGCAAGAAAAGGCATTTAAACATTTGTGTTGTCAGCAATTAAATATATAATGTTTGCATGGATAAAACATTTTAACGTGCTGAGTGGGCGAGCAGCGAGTCTGACTTTAATGCAGAGAGTTTGTGTCCCGTCACAAACCTGGGATTAAAGGCAGGGTGGGTAATGTTGAAAAGCTTGCAAGATTTGAAAGTAGCATTTCCTCGGGGCTTTGTCTAAGCCCCCCCCCCCTGCCCTCGGGTCTCCGCCCACACACAGACGTGCACGACTAGCGCAGGATTTTGGCTTCTGCAAAGGTGGCACGCAGAGCTGTAGCATACATAAATCACCTGAAATTTAAACTTGTGTGTTGATGTGTGTGTGTGTGTGTGTGGTAGGGTGAGTGAGAGAGTGATGGTGATTATCTTCAGAGTGAGTAGTAACTCTAGAGTCATAGTGAGAGAACCAAAGAGTCTCCCCTTTTCTTTCTGACCACAGTGGGAAATCTGGAGCAGGAGAAGTTAACCCTCTCCTTGATTTCATGTTGTTTATGGAGAAGGAGAACCAGGAAATGAGTCGGGGTTGAAATGCAATGGTACCAAGCCACGGCCGAGATTTCAATGTTAACTAATGTTAGCTGTAAGGCAAGGCAGCTTTATTTGTATAGCACATTTCGGCAACTGGGCAATTCAAAGTGCTTTACATAAAAACAGAAAAAATATGAGAATAAAAGTTACAGTGCAGTATAAGAAATTAAACATTAAACAGCAGTTAAAACAGTTAAACATATAAAAGCAGATACAATGTCCTGTAGTGTGTGTGTGTGTGTGTGTGTCACTGATATGCAAATGAACAGCTGTGTCACACATAGTGACACAGCTACAACCACATCAGTGTTCCTTCCTCTTGCTGTGCAGAAGGAAGTCAAATAGTTTTTCCCATCAGAGATTCGGACAGGTGAGCACTGCAGGTAAGTCTGTTCTTTGTTGTACTTTTACTGTAGTTATATAACACATTTGTTTTATCTTTGAGCTGTGAATGATTAAAGGTTACAACTACAGACATGAGAGGTTTTAAATGGACAGTTTGCATGTTTGTGTTTGTTGACTGAGTCTGTTTATATGCTGTGCATCAGCTGAGCTGGAATAAGATTTTTTAGAAAATTTGCTCAAGAAAAAGTATTAATACAAGCTATATAAAAGTCCTGGATTCAAACCACTACTTGAGAAAAAGTACAGAAGTATTATGAGCTTCATGTATTTAAAGTATTGGCAGATTTATGTTGCGACCTCTTGGATGGGAAACACTGCTGATATACTGTACGCATGTTTGAGGTTATTTTCTTCGCTGATGATGTGATGTTATTTTCGACTGACCGATCGTTATGTTTCTCAGAATGCTTCAACATTTCTCTGAGCTATTTTCAATACAATAAGTCATACAAATCTTGTTTTTAAAATATGTAGTGAACATTATAAAGAATTAGGACCATAAGTGTAATTTACAGGTAAGATAAGGGGGTTACAACCCCCTCCAAAAATCAGAACTAGAAGTTTTTTGTCGCTTTTTCTGACGTTTTTGTCACTTTTTTTCTGGACAATTTGTTCAATGTTTTTGTTACTATTTTGAGGGTTGAGGTTTTCTCTGCTGCTGCTGCTGCTGCTGCTGTTGTGGTGATCTGTCACTTCCCTTTTAGCATTAGCCAGTTCCTGTATGCAGACAGATGATATTTGATCCATTTTCTAACACCCAATTAATTTTGATTCAACTCTATTAGAACATCCAGAAACATGAGTGACCATGGAGAAGCGGGAGTGACTCCGATCTTCAACCAGTCCTCGGTGTCCAACCGGACGAACGCCACCGCTTCGACTCACTGCGATCAGGTCATCACCTCGGCTAACGTTTTCTTCCTACTGGTCTACACTCTGGTGTTTCTGGTGAGTCTCTGCCTGAGGAAACACTATGGCTTGTTTGCACAATTTCTTAAAGAACTGACCACAACGGTGCGGCCTCTAGCTCACCCAGGAAGAGCGTACCGCCCCATGTAGGCTGAGTCCTTTGCAGCGGCCCGGTTGGAATCCGACCTGCGGCTCTTTGCTGCGTGTCAACCCCCATCTCTCTTTCCTGTCTATCTACTGTCATCGAATAAAGGAAAAATAAAAAAAAAAATTTAAAAGAACTGACCACAACAAATTAAATTCTGACTGTAAATGTTGTAAATGCAGTTCGTTCTCCCTGAGATGTGGAAAACGTCTGATCAATCTTTACTTTGACGAATACTAGAACAAACTCGATTAGCATAATTTGCCTTTATTGAATATCAGTTTATTACAGCACAAATCTGATGTCAAAGAAGATCTTGGTACAGCATGTATGCATGGACACATATATACCAAATATAAATACAAAACAGTCTTCATCTTATCTTTTTAGGGCTGCAACTAACCCTTTCCTAGTATCTCACAAGTAAACCATGACAATCCTTCAGGCCCTATTTTATCGATCTAAGCGCACGGCGTGAAGCACCTGGCACAGGTGTGTTTAGGGCGTGTCCAAATCCACTTTTGCTAGTTTAACGGCGGAAAAAAGGGTCTGTGCGCCGGACGCATGGTTCTAAAGGGTTGTACTTAGTGTCTTCATTAATCAGAGGTGTGTTTTGGGCGTAACATGCAATAAAGCAATCAGAGATCATCTCCCATTCATCAACCAATCAGAGATCATCTCCCATTCCCTTTAAAAGTCAGGCGCATTTGGACCTTGGAGCATTGCTGTTATGATGGAGGATTTGCACCGTAATGTATTTATTTGTAATCTTCTGCATGTGTGTGTGTGCTGCTGTGCGTCCCTGTGTGTGTAACAAGCATAGTGTGCGCGCACTGTGCACGAGCCTATAGGAGCATTTTACAAATTTGCTGTTAAAATAACAATGAAATGCTGCGTTATTGCCTTTAGACCAGGTTTTTGTTGGTCAATGGTGTGATTACTTCCCGCTGCCTCAAGATAGCAATACGCCCAGAATGCACCTGAACACACCTCCCTGTAAGACCAGCACGCCCAGAATGCACCTGAACACACCTCCCTGTAAGACCAGCACGCCCAGAATGCACCTGAACACACCTCCTTGTAAGACCAGCACGCCCAGAATACACCTGAACACACCTTCATTTGTTATTTAAACAACGCAGGCGCTGGACGGGAAACTGACAACTGCGTCGATGTTAAACTAGCAAAGACACTTGCATCGGGCTTTGCGCTGTGCTGGGTGCAAGATAGAGCCCTTCATGTCTAACACATTTCTACTGCTCTCCTCTGCAGATTGGTTTGCTCCTGAATGGCTTCACGCTGAAGGTTTACTTCTGCCAAGCTCAGCAGCAGGTGACGAGCAGCGTGACCATCTACCTAAAGAACCTGGCAGCCGCCGACTTCTTGATCAGCCTCTGTCTGCCCATCCGAATCACCAACTACGCCAGCAGCTCCGTCGACGTCCGCCGGGTCTACTGCAACTTTGGTGCGTCCGCCTTCTACCTGAACATGTACGCCAGCATCCTGTTCATGGGTTACATCGCGGCCAACAGGTAGGACTGCGCTGGACTGCAACAGGGTGTTCAGGGAAGGTAGAGCAGCTTGTTTTTGGGTTCGGCAACAACCCTCACTCCCATCGCTTCAAAAAGCAACGTTTGCTCGGGACTCTTGCCGTAAATTTATGGACTTACATTTAACTGACATGCGGCATGTCCAAGACCAGGACTAATCAAGACAGAGTTAAGACAGAGTCAAGACAGAGTCCAAAGAGGTTTTGAGTCCAAGTCAAGACCGAGTCCAAGTGAGAGACAGTCATGGCCCGAGACTTGAAGCCTGATGATTAAGGTATATGACGCAGACAGGCGTATACCACACGCATATACCAGGCAACTAATGTCAATGCCCTTCTAGAAGGATATTGAACTAAACTAAATACCTGTTTTCTGAACAAACGCACTTCATTAATGGTTTTAAAGGAGGAAGTTACATTAGAAAAACCCAACTAAAATATTTGACAAGTCCAATAGCTGATTCCGAAGTCTGAGTCCAAATACCAACGACTCCAAAACAAGTCAGAGACAACAGAATAACGTCTTGAGTCCGAGTCCGGACTCAGGTACTACAGCCCTGCCATCCACCACGCCAACCTGCTTCCTTACGCAGATTTTCTGTCTTTCATACTACTCTCTACTGTTGTCTCTCTACAAATTTTTGTTTTTCTCTCTATAAATTTTTTTTTTTTTCTCTCTTACATACTACTCTCTAGTGTTGTCTCTCTTAATACTTACTCTCCTGCTGTCTCTCTACATACCTACTCTCTACTGTTGTCTCTCTTAAGACTACTCTCTACTGTTGTCTCTCTTAATACTACTCTCTACTGTTGTCTCTCTACATACACTACTCTCTACTGTTGTCTATATTATACTATTTACTGTTGTGTCTCTACTGTTGTCTTTAATATTATACTGTTGTCTCTCTTAATACTACCTACCTCTGTCTACACTTATTTACACTTGGTGCTCTCTACACACTACTTCTACTGTGTCTCTACTGTTGTCTGTCTTAATAATACTTTATACTTTTAAAACTATTATCTAATTGCTGTCTCTAATACTCTACTTCTCTTACTGTTGTCTCTCTTCATTATTACTCTCTACTGTTCTCTATATACTACTCCCTACTGTTGTCTCTCTTCAATACTTAACACTCAATTGTTGTCTCTATACATACTATACTATACTTATACTTATATTGTTTATACCTATACTTATATTGTTTAATATTCCATTTTGTAGAGAATGTGTAATGTGCACTAACAACACAAAACAAATTTAGTACAAACCCTTTCTGATTCTGATTCTAATTCTACTAATCTACTGTTGTCTCTCTACATACTACTTTTCTTCTTCTTTTTTTCTACTCTCTTCTCTCTCTCCTTTCTCTATTCTCTCTCTTTCTCTCTTATCTATATTCTCTCCTTTTTGTGTTGTCTCTCTTGATACTACTCTCTACTGTTGTCTCTCTACATACTACTCTCTACCGTTATCTCTCTACATACTACTCTCGTGTGTTGTCTCTCTTGATACTACTTTCTACATGCTGTCTCTCTACATACTACTCTCTACTGTCGTCTCTCTTATACTACTCTACTATTGTGGGTCTCTCTTCATACTACTCTCTACTGTTGTCTCTCTACATACTTACTCTAGCGTGTTGTTTCTCTACTTGCTACTCTCTACTTGTTGTCTCTCTTCTACTACTCTCTACTTTCATCATTCTCTACATACTCACTCTCGTGATTGTCTGCTCTCTTCATACTACTCTCTACTGTTGTCTTCATATTCATACTGTATTTCTACTGTTGTCTATTTTGATACATACTTCTATCTTTTCTACATTTATTGTACTCTCTACTGTTATCTCTCGTACAGCACTTCTTTTCACTCCATACTACTCTCTGTTGTTACAACTCTCTGTATTTTTATCTTTTTTAATATCTCTACATCTCTCTACTGCTGTCTCTCTACATACTACTCTCTACTGTTGTCTCTCTTCATACTACTTGTAATGTTCTAGAATAAAACTCCGACACAGGAAAGTAGCTTTTAGACTCTTTAGTGAACTTCTAAATCTCCGTTACAATCCTTTACATTTTCTGTTCCGCCATCTTGGTTTTTTCTGACTACTTCCTCGCTCCTGCAGTCTCAACACAACAATGAAACTAAAGCGCCCCCTTGTGGACTCAATAAACAAATGTCTGCTTACAACTTCAGACACATCACGTATGAGAATACTATAACATCATAACGTCCCATGTTATAAATCATAAACATTACACTACTCTCTACCGTTGTCTCTCTACATACTACTCTCTAGTGTTGTCTCTCTTAATGCTACTCTCTACTGTTGTCTCTCTTAATACTACTCTCTACTGCTGTCTCTCTACATAGTACTCTCTACTGTTGTCTCTCTTCATACTACTCTCTACTGTTGTCTCTCTACTGTTGTCTCTCTTAATACTACTCTCTACTGTTGTCTCTCTACTGTTGTCTGTCTTAATACTACTCTCTACTGCTGTCTCTCTACACACTACTCTCTACTGTTGTCTCTCTACTGTTGTCTCTCTTAATACTACTCTCTACCGTTGTCTCTCTACATACTACTCTCTACTGTTGTCTCTCTACTGTTGTCTCTCTTAATACTACTCTCTACCGTTGTCTCTCTACATACTACTCTCTACTGTTGTCTCTCTACATACTACTCTCTACTGCTGTCTCTCTACATACTACTCTCTACTGCTGTCTCTCTACATACTACTCTCTACCGTTGTCTCTCTTCATACTACGTCATCTTACAGCGCTGCGTAGCTGCTGCTCTTCCTGGTGTGTCCCATACAGACCCTAAAGGGCGATTTTTGCATCGGTATCTGACACTGGGAAACACTGACCAAGTGTCAGTATTTTGTAAATTACGCCTACGTACCTGCTCCTGTAAAGCTCACTCATACTAGTGTGTCAGTGTTTAAATTGTTGTTTAGTATAAAAGTCTTTTGGTGGGT
Organism: Perca fluviatilis; assembly: GCF_010015445.1. Classification (NCBI taxonomy): domain Eukaryota; kingdom Metazoa; phylum Chordata; class Actinopteri; order Perciformes; family Percidae; genus Perca; species Perca fluviatilis. The sequence continues at coordinate 772,989 of NC_053113.1, read as the reverse complement.
GTTTGACGTCACTCTGAGTCAAAGTTTTGGAATAATTTCAGAGAGAACTCAGTGTGGTGTTGTAACTTTGCATCTTTGTGGTTTTTTCATTTATCTAGGTCATGTTACCACAAAGATTACTTTGCTGCAGAGGCAAAACTTTACTGGAAGGAATTACTTTATTTTTCAGTCGGTCTTGCTGCACAGGGGACGTTGAAAGCATTCGGGGCTCAGCTCAAACCTAGGGTCTGGGGGTTATCTCCATTTACGGCAGCTATATGAACTATTTTTCAAGACATTTGATAACAGAATGCCTAAAAATCTGTACATCATTTGGGAAAAACAGAATAGTTACATTTTGTTTGTTATCGACATTGTTGTTGACTTCATCAAAGATTGAATTGCTTTTTTGTGTCTCTTTTTTCCACTATTTTACATACCGTTTCATATCTAACTGTTCTCCAAATGTTTTCATCGTTCTGAAACCAGAACACAACAAATGTTGAGGATGACTCATTATCCCTCCTGACACCTAAAGAGAGACATAAACTGTCCCATAACATAGGTAGATACTGTCTGATATTTCTGTTTCTATAAGTCCCATAACATAGGTAGACACTGTCTGATATTTCTGTTTATATAAGTCCCATAACATAGGTAGACACTGTCTGATATTTCTGTTTCTATAAGTCCCATAACATAGGTAGACACTGTCTGATATTTCTGTTTCTATAAGTCCCATAACATAGGTAGACACTGTCTGATATTTCTGTTTCTATAAGTCCCATAACATAGGTAGAAACTGTCTGTTTCTGTTTCTATAATTCTACTGGAGTATTATTTTTTTCCACTTTTACTTACATATTATAGTACATATTTTCGATGAGCTATTGTTGCAGCAGATTAATCTATTCCTGAGTTGTTTCAGTCTGCAGTGAGTACTGAATGTTAACGGTTTAACCCTGTGATGTGAAGCTGCTAGTTTATCTGTATTTTGCTCAGTGTGGTGTGGTAACTTTGCGGTTTTTTATTTATCTAGGTCACATTACCACAAAGATTACTTTGCTGCAGAGGCAAAACTTTACTGGAAGGAATTACTTTATTTTTCAGTCGGTCTTGCTGCACAGGGGACGTTGAAAACATCCGCGGCTAAGCTCAAACCTAGGGTCTGGGGGTAATCTCCATTTATCACTCTCTCACTTTCTCCCTCGCTCTATCGCCCACTCCCCACACACTAGCTAAGTTTCCATACACTTGTCAATCGAATTATCTGAAGTTGGTTAAAAAAACTCATGCGAATAAAGCTGGTGAAAGTATGTTTCCATCCAACAGCTTTAAAGCAAATAAAAACCTGTTGCGTAATGACATCACATGCTGTTTTGCAGTCAAGTTGGTATATCAAATTGATTTGAGAGATTTTAAGGTGTTTCCATTCATTTTTGCACTTTCGCACAACATTCAAGCTGACATTTGCGAACAAAGTTTTGCTGGACAAAATGGATCGCGCCATCTACCAACAAATGATCAATATTGCAAAAGTTGTAATAGTGCGTATGTGCCAGCTGATAGCGACATATCGAGCTATAATAAGAAAAGAAGGACGCTATCAACACATTGCTGTGATGATGCAGATGCACATGCACATTTCTTAGATTTCTATTTAAAATAGCCGTTATATTTTGCTCGTAAATTAAATTCAAAAAGTCTCTCGTCTCCTCGTTCGTCCACTTACATCTGTCTTTGTTGACGTCCACCGTGTGTAAAAACAGAGCGGAAATACTGGGCGGAAATTAGGTAAAACTCCTTCTTTGTTTTGTGGTGGGTTGCAACCATAAAATGGCCTAAAACTTAATCGCAATTCATTATTTTATTTATTTAGTTTATCGCATAAGCCGTATATATTGATCAAGATAAAATCCAATGAGACCGAAAAGTATTTCCTTTGAGTCGATATTTGTGAAATTCAATCGAATTTTAATGTTTTCATAAGACACTTTTCATTCAATATCACTTAATTCTGATAAGAAACGTGTGGATGGAAACATAGCTACACACACACACATGTCGGCTTGAGGCACACACCAACGCATAAGTAAACAAAGAGTTTTGCGATTGACCCTACGGAAACCACACGCCCCCTAGCGTTCTGGCGGTGAAATACACCTCGATGCAAAGAAATACGTTCAACCCCGACGCAGAACTCCGAAAGGTCACGACGCCATAGGAGTTACGGCGTGGAGTTGACACAAAAGCATAAAACAGCCCTTAGGGGAAATGACACAAAGTTGAAGTTATTTTAAAACCCTCAAAGATTTGAATAAAAACATTCTTTGAATACGTTCTGTGCTATTTAAAGAGGAATTCCACGGTGTGTTTGCATATCAAGAAGACATGTTTTTCCCTCCAGACTTCTTTTTTTGTCTCATTGAGGTTTTCCCCCTCCTCATACTAGTACTCGGTAACACTTCATCCAAACAGATCACACTGTCACAGTGAGACAGTGAGACAGTGAGTCAGAAAAGAGTCCTTCAAGAAAACAAACCATCAGTTAGACAGCGGTGAGTTCCCTCAGACTCTCGGTTCTGACCATGTGAAACGAGGATGTGGAAGTGGAACAAGATCAGAAGACAAAGTGCACTGAATTCAACAGCTTCGAACAGACTATAAATGTGTTCTTAGCAGCTGCACGGAGCAGGTATTGTGCCATTATAAGGATTTGAGAGTCATGCTTAAAAAGCATCAGGATGTGGTTTTCTAATAGACACAACCATGCTGCAGTATCGAGTACATTCAAGTGAGCGGCCTGTAGTTTCAAAGTGTCTCAGAGAAATAGTTCAGACCAAGAGGACCAAAAGGCCAACAAATGCACAACTCATGCTGTATGTTGGCATGTTTATATCACTTATTATTTGGGCATGAATACCTGCTATGAGCCAGCGTTGGAGGTGTAAACGATTCAACATCACAATGATCAAGACTAAATATGGCTGTGTTCTGCCACTGGAGGAGGTCTTGAGATGTTGTGACCCAATTCTTAAAACAGATCTCACTCAAAAAGGACCCAAGAGTAGTCCAATTTGATCGACCAGAGTTATTAGACATACTGACAAACAGATGCAAGACCTGCAGCTGTACAACAGGGCCTGATTCTGACCAGATTAAACTGACCCGAGTCCCAGATGTGGTCACTGAGTGGACTCATACAGCCCTCTGCTCTGCCTCAAGTACAGCTGCCAGACTGAGCTTGGCTTTGGTGGGAATTTCGGGCTGATTCGGACGGAGAAGCAGCTCCAGTTAGAAGCACGACCAAGCCAGCATTGGGCCAGTCTCGACAGTCTAAATCAACGACGTTTCATTTCCGAGTTGTTCCGGTGCCGCCAGAAATTTCACTAATTTCTGCCAGATGTCCCGTCTCCTTCCTCTCTCTCTGTGTTGGCGTTCTAACCTCCAGTGGATTTGTGAGGACTATGGTTAACTGCTCCTCAGATCTCTGCAGGGTAAATCCAGACAGCTAGCTAGACTATCTGTCCACTCTGAGTTTTCTGTTGCATGAATAAAACTACTTTTGAACATACACATATTCCACCAAAACAAGTTCCTTCCCAAGGCTATTTAGCAGAGGCACTGTTGCTGCGTCCAGTTCTTAATGGCGCCCAAGATGATTGTGATTGGTTTAAAGAAATGCTTGGGTTCTGGGTTCAAATCCAGGTCATTCCAGGCCTTTCTGTGTGGAGTTTGTATGTTCTCCCCATGTTTGCGTGGGTTTCCTCAGGGTGCTTCCGGCACTGGCTCAGATCTGCAGTTGGTCCCCAGGCGCTGTAAATGGCTGCCCACTGCTCCCTTGAAGGATGGGTTAAATGCAGAGAATGAATTTTGCTACATGTATGTGTATGTGACAATAAAGTGCCTTTACCTTTACCTGTGAAGGAAGGTCTGGCAATGCAAGACTAGTCTCTCGACAACTCAACAAGCTGTAACCGCTGCTGCTAAAACAGCTCTCAGACAGTATGCAGAGCGTGTGTGTAGATTACAGTCTGACATTGTTAACTATTTCAGAACATGCTAATTTGGTTACAGAGCTATTGTCTTTCTAATTCCCCCCCTGAGGTAGATTTCAAATTGCATAAAGATAGCTTCTATATTTGACTTTGTGGCTATCAACACAAACACAAGAAAAGTTTCCAAGAAACTGATATCTACTGAATTGCCTCTCGTCCTTCCAGGTATCTGAAGATCATCCATCCGTTAGGAACTCACATCCTGCAGACGGTGCGAGCCGCCTACATCATCTCCACGGTCACCTGGCTCCTCCTCTTGGCCATGATGAGCACGTATATCACTGTGTCGCTCCTCACCCAGGAACCTTCACCCTCCGTCTCCAGCGCCGTGGACTGTGCCGTCCTGCACAGCAAACAGCTCGCCATCTTCTACAAAATGGTGCACGCCAGCTCAGCCGCCATCTTCCTGCTCGTCCTCGTCTCCCTCATCTTCTTCTACTACAGCACGTCCCGCCGGCTGTCGCTGGCACAGAAGCGGCGGCCGGAGTCCCCCGGCTCCAAGAAGCTCGCCAAGTCCCGCCGGAACATGTTGGTGCTTGTCAGCGTCTTCTGCGTCTGCTTCGTGCCGTACCACCTGGTCCGCCTTCCCTACGCATTCATGACGCAGCGGTTCGCGTCGGACCATGCGTTCTACTACCTGAAGGAGCTGACCATCATGGTGTCGGTCCTCAACGTGTGCCTGGACCCGCTCATCTATTTCATCTTCTGCAAGGCCTTCCGCACACATCTGAGCCTGCGGAGGCGGTCCAGCAGCACACAGGCGGCGACGCACGGAGCAAACGGCGAGAGGAGGTGCAGCGACGAGCGCACCAGCACCATCAGATTCAACCGGAAGACGTCGCTGACCACCACCACGACAAAGCAGATCGGTGTGCTGTAGATCAAAGACACCGACGTCTGAACAATTAGTCCGTCACATACTGACGCTTGGTCAGTGGCTCTCAGCGTCAGATTGTAGACTGTAGATAGACTAAATATGACACCAAAAAGCCAACAAATCACGCTGCATGTTGGCATGTTTATATCACTTATAATTTGGGCACGAATACCTGCTATAAGCAAGCATTGGAGGCGTGAACGATTCAACATCACAATGATCAAGACTAAATATGGCTGTGTTCTGCCACCGGAGGAGGTCTTGAGATGTTCTGACCCAATTCTTAAAACAGATCTGATTCAAAAGGGACCCGAGATTAGTCCAATCTGATTCGATGAGACCCGAATATATTTAGGCTCGATCCGAAATGTGGTTGACCCGAGGTATTAGACACACTGACAAACAGATGCAAGACCTGCAGCATCTGTCCAATCTGAGTTTTCTGTTGCACGATTAAAACTACTTTTGAACGTACACGTTCAACCAAAACAAGTTCCTTACGGAGGCTATTTTGCAGCAGCACCGTGGCTCCGTCCGGCACTGGTTTCAAAAGAAATTCCAAAGAAATGGCAATAAACCAAAGCACGTTTTTCTCACATCCAGGAACGCTGTGTGGACTAGCCAGACCCTTCTGCGCAGCGCTGTGGAGGAGGGTCTAACAATGCGAGACATCATAGACCCCGAGAGTACAAATATGAAGCTAAAACAGGAGCATAATAGGTGCTCATTAAAGAACTTAATTACACAGAGAGATTACTGATGTCAGTAAGCTAAAGTTGTATTTCAAGACAAGAAATAAGTGAACTTTGCCTTTATAAACATTATAACGTGTTTAAGATATGTGACGTAACCTTGGCTTTTGACCTCGGAAGCAACAGCTTGCCCAAAAAAGCTTTGTGAACGTTAAATGTAGTTGTTGAACTTTGTTGAATTAGTGCTGTATAAATGGCTGACTGTACTCAGTATGCAAGAACTTAACTTCTTACTAAGAAAAGTTTTTTATGTACAGTATATATATATATATACAGAATATTTGTTTTTTAGGATGTTAAACAAAGGAAAGGTTTTCACGAAGATATATTATTAGTACATGTAACTGTCCTGGATGAGTTTTTTTTATGTATGTGCGCAATATACAATATCATTACAGTCATATTTTCATTTAAAAAAGCATTACATGTATAGTATCTCACAAAAGTGAGTATACCCCTCACATTTTAGTAAATATTTCATTATATCTTTTAATGGGAGAGATTGGGAGAAATTGGCATGGGGTACTTTCCATAAAATCATCTCTCAATGCAAATCAAACTAGCTATTAGGCTACCTGACAAAAAACCATGCCAATCTCTAGGTATGGTGAAGGGTATGTGATGATGTGGGGGTATGATGAAGGGTATGTGATGTGGGGGTGGGGGGCTATTTTAATTCCAAAGACCAAGGGAACTTTATCAGGATGCATAGTATCCTGGATACATGAAATAACTGGCCTTTAAAAATCAAAATCTGCCTGCCTCTATGGGAATCTAACATAGGGGTGTACTGACTTTAGCTGCCAGCGGTTTAGACATTAATGGCTGTGTGTTGAGTTATGTTGAGGGGACAGCACATTTACACTGTTATACAAGCTGTACACTTAATACTTTACATTGTAGCAAATTTTAATTTCTTCAGTGTTGTCCCATTAAAAGATATAATGAAATATTTACTAAAATGTGAGGGGTGTACTCACTTTTGTGAGATACTGTATATAGATGCTGCATATATTGTGTCTGCTTCATCAGAACACTGATTTCTACTTATATGTATAGTTATTATGTTAAGTAGTAAAAGGTATAACGAATGTGGAGGAAATCCTTCGAGGGGAATTTAAGGCTGAATGTTACTGCAGCCAATGACATCATCAATGGGGAAGTTTGATTTAAATGTGTCACTTCGCACTGACAGTAACTGTGACTGCCTACAGAAATAAATGTTTTTTTTTCACCATAGAGATAGTTTTTTCTCTTGTGCTAAAGTAACGGTTTATGGTCAGCTCTGTGCGTAGCTACGGTTACTGGACACAAACCAACCAGCCAACAGTTTGCAAGGATGCAGGGGGGAAGCTGTGAGCTGTGGGAACATTGGGCTGTGGGACCATAGGGCTGTGGGAACATAGGGCTGTGGGAACATTGGGCTGTGGGAACATTGGGCTGTGGGAACATTGGGCTGTGGGAACATAGGGCTGTGGGAACATAGGGCTGTGGGAACATAGGGCTGTGGGACCATTGGGCTGTGGGAACATTGGGCTGTGGGAACATAGGGCTGTGGGAACATAGGGCTGTGGGACCATAGGGCTGTGGGAACATAGGGCTGTGGGAACATTGGGCTGTGGGAACATTGGGCTGTGGGAACATTGGGCTGTGGGAACATGGGGCTGTGGGAACATAGGGCTGTGGGAACATTGGGCTGTGGGAACATAGGGCTGTGGGAACATAGGGCTGTGGGAACATAGGGCTGTGGGAACATTGGGCTGTGGGACCATTGGGCTGTGGGAACATTGGGCTGTGGGACCATAGGGCTGTGGGACCATTGGGCTGTGGGAACATAGGGCTGTGGGACCATTGGGCTGTGGGAACATAGGCACGCTCCCGGCAGCAGACCCGATAAGGAGAAACACAGCTACTTTTAAACATTATTAAGACTTGGATATTAACAGGTTTTTGGATATGAGCACACATCGCTATACCAACCTTTTCAAGAAGCTGGTTGAAGGAATGAAAGAGGGACGCTGTGTTCACACGGTCCAACAAGTCCACCACCGCTGGAACAGTTTGAATAAATCCTATTTTGCACGGCTATAATATTAGTGGAATATTCACTTTCATTAGCCATTATCTGTAGGCGGAATATCATCTTTTTCAGAATAAGGGCAAAAAACGGAATATAATGTGCATGTAAACCTAGTCGGTGAGGCATTTAGCATCTAAAGCACACTGTCAAACTCGAGGCCCGAGGGCAAAACCTGGATCCTCGCAGACTTTGATCCGGCCCGCATATCAATTCAGGTTCACAATCAATTTTGGGCCACCTAGTCTTTGTCGTTTTTTTTTTCGCAATTTAAGGTTTTTATTTCCCTGATTTGCACACCGACTCATTTCTGTTGAATGGACTTTTTAGTGGCTTTTCCAGACACGCAGATGAGAAGCATAACTGCAGTTTAAATGTATTTATACACTAATTTGCATGGCTTTAATCTGCAGCCCTTGTTCATTGTTCAGGGTGGCAGTTTCTATCCTGCACAACGATGCCTTTGTGTGAGACGGGGCCGTGGTTTCGTCACAGCTGACTACAGATAAACATCGTCGTATTCATGTCTTCTGTGGGCTACAGCTCAGAAATAAGCATTTCAATGAAAACAAAAAGGACCACAAGCTTACATAGCTGAGCTAAAATATCTCAAAATCTCAGAAAGGTGGTTTAACAGACGTTTTTTTTCCAGCATGGCAGCCGTCTCTTTGTCTTTCTCAGAAATCTGAACGCGTGCAGAGACGTCTAAACTGCAACCTGCTCATTTACTGCTGTGTTTCCTTACCGTTTTTTCTTTTTTTAACCTGGACCCTATGTTCCTATGTTTTTGTGTCTAAGTGAGTGAGAACAGCAATCTTTGACATTGGTCCAGTATTAAGCGAGATCACTGCAGTCGGCAGCAGAGAAACAGGCTACAATATAAGTTAATAGTAATTGTCCAGCTTGTATTTACCTTCACAGAAGTGCTTGTTTGCCCCCCTCTCTCTCCCCTTTAATATCTCAGCTTTCCTGTCCAATAAAGGAAGAAAGGACCAAACTAAAAAAAACTAAAAAACAACATTCACACACTGTCAAACTTTTCACAGTACATTTACAGTAATATACTGGCAGCAGCTTTGCCAATAAACTACTGTTTATTTACAGTATGCATACTGTTTTATGGTATTTTACTGTCAATAGACAGTTTCTTACCCTATTATTTGAATTTAAAGTAATATACTGGCTGCACGGTAATTCCCACCTTTTCCCAAGATGCATTGATGTTAACAGTAAATACTTGTAATCTGTAACATAGCAAAGCAGGAAGTAAGGTGATGAAGTATAAGAGCAGATTAATATTCTAAGTGTCTGACAACATTATGGAAAGGATTTCTAAGGAGGTCGACCTTTCTATTAAAGAGTAAGATCCTTTTTTTAAACAGAAAAACAACTGCGAAATTGCATTCGCAAAACCCACCAGACTCCATGTAAATAAAGAGTGATTTAAGCATTGTAAAATACACTTCATTCAAAGTCTACAGAAAGTAAATACAACTATGAAAACCTGTTTCTAGGTCGTCTTTTCACTTTTCCAACCATCGCAACTCTAGATCTGGTTGAAATAAACACATAGTTTACTGATTTACATGTGACAATATGCTGGCTCTGTACACGCTAAAAGTAGGGATTTCTTAAATGGAGTCTGGTGGGTTTAGAGCTAGAGACTTCAGAGCTGTTTCTGGTTAAACAGAAAGGTCTCAAAGAGGTTTTAAAGGTCTATCTCTGAAGGGATCCTTTCCATAATGTTGTCAGACATTTAGAATATTAATCTGAGTCTGTCAGCGGCAAAATCAGAACTTTTAGTGGACCAACATTTGCCCCGTAGGGTTACATTGCAGCGTTCTCGCTTAATACTGGACCAATGTCAAAGATTGTTGTTCATATCAGTCACTTACACACACACACACACACACACACACAAAAACACACAGGGAAACAGGGTCCAGGTTGAATGAAAACGGTAGTTACCCTCTAAAAATATATTGGTAAGATTTTATATTTTAATAAAAGATAACATGTTTACAATTTTCTTGTTTACAAAAAAATAAGGATGACATTTCATTTCATTTCCAGCCACCTGGCGAGAGGGAAGTTGAAACTTGAAAAACCTTTTAAAGTGCCCATATTATGAAACATATATTTTGTGACTCTGGTGCTTCCACACACATACAAACTTTGACAAAAAATCCATCCATGGTGTTCTGAGTGAGATACGGTGTCTGAATGTGTCCTGTCTTCAGTGTCCGGGTGAGCTGGTCAAAACCGGCACGGCTTTCTACGTCACTAGCCGAAACGAGCTGGCTAACCGCAACCGTTAGCATGCTAGCGCTAGCGTGCTACCTCGTTCTCAATGGCAAAGCACTGCTACAACACACACAAGTTCACCATAATCTACAAAGAACTACTTCCATGTGCGCCCTGGTTTAGAAGAAGTCTCCCAGCTGAACCTGCCTTGGAACTGACTGAAGTCGGAGAAACAGCCTTTCTTTTACTGTCTATGGAGCTAGCTGACACGATCTACGATCTGAGCTACTGAGCATGTGCGAGTGCAATCAAAGATAGTACAGAAGAAGAAGAAGAAGAAAAGATGTCTCACTTTGTAGCTTTAACAGAGAGCTCAACACACAGGGTGAAAAGAGGAGCTGCAGCAATGTGCAGTACAACAAAAATATTGTGTTTTTTGGAAAATTAAACCACATACACCTATTCTGGTACAACCTAAAAATACAATTATTTTTTGTATTTTATTAGTTCATTTGTCAGGGACCGTGCACAGTTCAGGCCCTGTACCAGAGTTAGCTATACAGCTAATTTAGATCTATGGTCCCTGGGCAAGGGAGATAAAAGGACAATACAGACAATACTATCAAAACAGATAAAAACTTAACGACAAACAACATTTAACAAGCATTACTCACATATAAACCAAAACACAATATATACATCCCATGTTATAAAAAGATCATTGATCACATAGTTGATTCGCCTTCAGCCAAGTCTTTAAGGACATTTTAAAACTGCTGCGACTTGCACAATCTCTAATGTGAAGTGGAATAAAGTTCCACTTTTCTACTACAGTAAATGAAAAAGCTGATAGACCAAATGTAGTCTTCCTAAACTGAGTGTAACAGTCCCCTCTTACAGAAGCCCTGGCGACCCTTTACATTATCTCTGCAAAATGACACGCACTGCTTGAGTGGGTCAAAACATGAACCTGAAAATGAGCATAATATGGGCGCTGTAAGATGTTTATTTGGGGGTTAGGCCTATCTTTCTTTATCTGTAAGACGTCACTCAAAAGTCTCAACATCTACAACAACAACGAGATGAATTGTACAAACTTTGGTGCTCTTCTCACTGTTCCTCTACCGCCATCAACAGGTCAACATTTAAACGTCTCCAACACTTTGATTTGTGACCAAATATACTTGCAGAAATAAAATAATAATAATAATAATAATAATAATAATGATAATAATAATAATAATAATAATAATAGGCTCAATGCTATTTCATTTACTCAGTATTAGTAGGTTTAAAACAACTTTCTAGACTTGTTTAAATCTATTTGGCATAACGCTGCTGGCATAATTTAGACCATCCCCTGTGTTATATTCATATTATGTCACACTTCACCATCCACACTGCATCACCTTCATCTTCTCTTCCCTTTCACACCTACACACACACATTAGGCACACGCACACATAACACACACACACACACACACACACACACATTATTAAAGATAAGGAATTAATGCGAAATAAACGAGAAGTCAGATTTAATCAGATGTGTCAGTTCCTCCTCCGCCTGACTGCAACTTTAACTATTCATCACTCGATTGGTGGAAAGCCAGCTGCCTGTGTGTGTGTGTGTGTGTATGTGCGTGTGTGTTATGTGTGCGTGTGCCTCTGTGTGTGTTTGTGTGTGTGTGCCTCTGTGTGCGTGTTTGTGTGTGTGCGTGTATGTATGTGCATGTGTGTGTTGTGTGTGTGTGCCTCTGTGTGTTTATGTGTGAGCGTGTTGTGTGTGAGTGTGACTGTGCGTGTGTGTGTATATGTGTGTGTGTATGTGTGCCTCTGTGTGTGTGTATATGTGTGTGTGTATGTGTGCCTCTGTCTTTGTGTGTGTGTGTGTGTGTGTGTGTGTCTGTGTGCCTCTGTGTTTGTGTGTGTGTGTCTGTATGCCTCTGTATCTGTGTGTTTGTGTGCGCGCCTCTGTGTGTTTATGTGTGTGTGTGTTGTGTGTGTCTGTGTGTGTTTGTGTGTTTGTGTACCTCTGTTTGTGTGTGTGCCTCTGTGTATGTGTATGTATGTGTGTCTGTGTGGCTCTGTGTTTATGTGTGTATGTGTGTGTGCCTCTGTTGTGTGTGTGTGTGTGTGTGTGTGTGTGCGCCTCTGTTTGTGTGTTGTGTGTGTTGTTGTGTGTGTGTCTGTGTACCTCTGTTTGTGTGTGTGGTGTGGTCGGTGCCTGTGTGTGTGTTGTGGGTTGTTGTTGTTATTGTTTGTGCCTCTGTATCTGTGTGGTGTGTCTGTGTCCTCTGTGTTTGTGTGTGTGTGTGTGGTCTGTATGCCTCTGTTTATGTGTGTTGTGTGTGTTGTGTTGTTGCCTCTGTGTTTGTGTGTGTTGTGTGTTGTGTGTGTGTATGCCTCTGTGTTTGTGTGTGTATGTGTGTGTGCCTCTGTATCTGTGTGTGTGTGTGTGTGTGCGCGCCTCTGTGTGTTTATGTGTGTTTGTGTTGTGTGTGTCTGTGTGTGTTTGTGTGTCTGTGTACCTCTGTTTGTGTGTGTGTGTCTGTGTACCTCTGTTTGTGTGTGTGTGTCTGTGTGCCTCTGTGTATGTATGTGTGTCTGTGTGGCTCTGTGTTTATGTGTGTATGTGTGTGTGCCTCTGTATCTGTATGTGTGTGTGTGCGCCTCTGTTTGTGTGTGTGTGTGTGTGTGTGTATGTGTGTGTGTCTGTGTACCTCTGTTTGTGTGTGTGTGTGTGTATGTGTGTGTCTGTGTGCCTCTGTGTTTGTGTGTGTGTGTGTGTCTGTGTGGCTCTGTGTTAATGTGTGTATGTGTGTGTGCCTCTGTATCTGTGTGTGTGTGTGTGTGTGTGCGCCTCTGTGTGTTTATGTGTGTGTGTGTGTTGTGTGTGTCTGTGTGTGTTTGTTTGTCTGTGTACCTCTGTTTGTTTGTTCCTCTGTTTATGTGTGTGTGTTATGTGGCTCTGTGTTTATGTGTGTATGTGTGTGTGCCCTGTATCTTATGTGTGTGGTATGCGCCTCTGTTTGTTGGTGTGTGTGTGTGTATGTGTGTGTTGTGTACCTCTTGTTTGTTTGTGTGTGTGTGTGTGGTATGTGTGTCTAGTGTGCCTCTGTGTTTGTGTGTGTGTGTGTGTGTGACTCTGTGTTAATGTGTGTATGTGTGTTATTGGTACCTCTGTTTTGTGTGTGTGTGTGTGTGTGTGTGTGTGTGTATGTGTGCCTCTGTGTGTGTGTGTGGCGTGTGTGGTAATGCGCCTCTGTGTGTGTTTTATGTGTGTGTGTTTGTGTGTCTGTGTACCTCTGTTTGTGTGTGTGCCTCTGTTTATGTGTGTGTGTGTGTGTTTGTGTGCCTCTGTGTGTGTGTGTTGTGTGTGTGTTGCGTTTGTGTGCCTCTGTCTATGTATGTATGTGTGTATGTGTGTGTGCCTCTGTATCTGTGTGTGTGTCTCTGTGTGTGTGTCTCTGTGTGTGTGTGTGTGTGTCTGTGTGCCTCTGTGTTTGTGTGTGTGTGTGTGTGTCTGTATGCCTCTGTGTTTGTGTGTGTGTGTGTGTGCCTCTGTATCTGTGTGTGTGTGTGTGTGTGCGCGCCTCTGTGTTTTTATGTGTGTGTGTGTTGTGTGTGTCTGTGTGTGTTTGTGTGTCTGTGTACCTCTGTTTGTGTGTGTGCCTCTGTTTATGTGTGTATGTGTGTGTGTCTGTGTGCCTCTGTGTTTGTGTGTTTGTGTGTGTGTGTGTGTCTGTGTGGCTCTGTGTTAATGTGTGTATGTGTGTGTGTGCCTCTGTATCTGTGTGTGTGTGTGTGTGTGTAGTGTGTGCGCCTCTGTGTGTTTATGTGTGTGTGTGTGTGTTGTGTGTGTCTGTGTGTGTTTGTTTGTCTGTGTACCTCTGTTTGTTTGTGTGCCTCTGTTTATGTGTGTGTGTGTGTCTGTGTGGCTCTGTGTTTATGTGTGTATGTGTGTGTGCCTCTGTATCTGTATGTGTGTGTGTGCGCCTCTGTTTGTGTGTGTGTGTGTGTGTGTGTATGTGTGTGTGTCTGTGTGCCTCTGTGTTTGTGTGTATGTATGTATGTGTGTGTGCCTCTGTATCTGTGTGCACGCCCGCCGATAGGGGGGGACAAACGGGTCTGTTGTCCCGGGCCCACAGTAGGGGGGGGCCCAGAACTGGGCCCTCATTAAATTATGGAATAATTAAAAATCTTTTTTTAAATAGGCCTATTTGTGGAAAAAATTTGTAGCATAATATTTGAATTACATAAAAGCTTTTTTATTTATTTTCTTCCCTAATTGTCCTGGAAATGGTGGTCCAAGGAACCCCCCCACCCAACATAAAAATGGTTTGGGCCACTGATCAAAATTTGATATTATTAGCGGTTGAAGTTGAGTGATCGCGCTCAAAATGTCCGGTCAGCACAAGGTCAGAGCTCGGAAAGGAAAGAAAGAGAGAGAATAGAGGCCTTAGAGTTTTTCTAAACAAATACTTAAAAAGGTGGTGACGGTGTGATGAGCTGGAACTGTCAACGTAGAGCAAAGGGTAAAGAAACCCAGCGCAGACGTTCGAGGCCGTAAGGTAAGCGTAACAGGCCGCGCTCATTGTTAGATCCCAATATAGCTGGTATAAAGCACCGGAGACAACACGTTCTCTCTGACAGGAACAAGTTGAGTTTAGTAGCTCCATCCAGTAAGGGACATGAGACAGAGAGAGATCCGCTACAGATCAGTGTGACAGAGAGTGATGGGTGGGGTGTGCGCAAGCGAAGGGAAGAGGAAGGAGAAGAAAAAAAAAAAAAAAAAAAAAAAAAAAAAAAAAAAAAAAAAAAGAGGGGGAGAGAGAGAGGAGAGAAGAGAGATAGAGAAGAGGGGTGATCTTGGGGGGCTCCGCTGCCCTGTGCAGGGAGAATCTGAGGCAGGATGGATCAGAGACTGATTACACTTTAATTTCAGTGAGAGATGTGAGAGAGGGGAAGGAGCAAAGGGGAAAAGGAGATGCTGGCACCCGGGGCCCATCTAAGATCTCGTCAGGCCCAGACAAGACTACAGCTGGCCTGCACTTGTGTTTGCTGTGTGCCTCTGTGTTGTGTGTGTGTTGTGTGAGTGTGTGTGTGTCCGGGTAGTGTTGTGTGTGGTGTTGTGGTGTGTGTGTGTGTGTGTACCTCTGTTGTGTGTGTGCCTCTGTATCTGTGTGTGTGGGGGGTTGTGCCGTTGTGTTTATGTGTTTTGTGTGTGTGTGTGTGTGTGTGTGTGTGTTTGTTGTGTACCTCTGTTGGCTTTATAGTCGGCTGATGGTTAGTGTGTGCTTGTATGTGTGTTTGTGCGCGGGGTGGGGGGGGGCTGGGGGGAGGGGGTAGGGGGGGGGGGGTTTGGGCGGGTAGGGGGGGGGGTGGGGGGGGTGGGGAGAGGGGCCTGGTGTGCTTAGTGTATTAGGGACGGTAGCTGTGTGGGGGGTTTTTAGGGGGGGGGGGGGGGGTGAAACGGTAGGGGGGGGTGGCTGTGTATGTGTGTGGCTGTGTACTCTGTGTTTAGTGGTTTTGTGTGTGCCTTGTCTGTGTGTGTATGTGTGTGCGCCTCTTTTAGTGTGTTGTGTGTGTGTATGTGTGTATCACATAACCTCTGTTGTGTTGTGTGTGTGTGTGTTGGGGCTGTGTGGTTGGTGGGTGTAAGTGTGTAGTGTGTTGTATCTGTGTGTGTGTGTGTTTGTGTTTGTGTGTGTGTTAGCTATGTGTTTGGGGTGGTGTGTGTGCTGTATCTGTGTGTGTGTCTGTAGTGCCTCTATGTTTGTTTTGTGTGTGTGTGTGTGTTGTGTCTGTATACCTCTATATGTTTGTGTGTGTGTGTGTGTGGCTGTACGGGGTGTGCTGTGTGCCTCTGTGTTTGTGTGTGTGTGTGTGTACCCTGTACTGTGTGGGGGTGTGTTGGGTGGCCCTCTTTGTGTTTAGTGTGGTGTGTGTGTGTGTGTGTGTCTGTGTGTGTGTGTGTGTCTGTGTCTTGTTTTGTGTATGTGATACCCCTCTATTTATTGTGTGTGTGTGTGTGCTGTGCTCTTATCTGTGTGTGTGTGTGTGCGCCTCTGTTTGTGTGTGTGTGTGGTAGTGTGTGTGTGTATGTGTGTGTGCTGTGTGTCCTCTGTTTTGTGTGTGTGTGTGTATATGTGCCTCTGTGTTTGTGTGTGTGTGTCTGTGTGGCTCTATGTTAATGTGTGTAATAATGTGAGGCTGCCTCTGTATCTGTGTGTGTGTGTGTGTGTGTGTGTGCGCTTTCTCTGTGTGTTTATGTGTGTGCGTATGTGTGTTGTGTGTGTGCCTGTGTGTGTTTAATGTGTACATGTAGCAGCA
>NC_053113.1:754038-756211 GCF_010015445.1 Perca fluviatilis | reverse complement strand
TTCAGATGTAAAGCGATGACTGTTGATGGGGGATATGTTGATGCTGTAGTGGAGGAGCTCTCTTTGCTCAGCACCCTGCTGTGAGGCTCTACAGCTGATCTCCCTGCAGACCAAAATCAGTGTTCTGAAAATGACGCACAGCAGGATTATTAAAACAAAAAAACACAACAGAGAAATGTTTATTTTCTTATTTATTTTTTTGAGAAGAAACTAAAGAAGAGCCAATCATCTGCCAGAGATGGCAGACGATTAGTAGGAGGGTTCCAAGTCACAGAAGAGAGACACACACACAGACACACACACACACAAACACACACACAGACACACAGACACACCACACACACACACACACACACACACACACACAGACACACACACACAAACACACACACACACACACACACACACACACACACACACACACACAGACACACAGACACACACACACAAACACACACACACACACACACACACACACACAAACACACAGACACACACACACACACAGACACACACACACACACACACACACACGGAAAGCTGTTGGGTAATCATACTGGGTGACGGAGCATCAATCATTACAGCCAATCAGACCTCTCTGCCAGCTCGTTTGTCCAATACGATGGCAGGGATTTTTTTTTTTTTTTTGTCCGTCTGGCTCAGCTGTGACATCATCAGTGATGTAATTTAAAATACCAGGTGTGTGTGTGTGTGTGTTATGTTGGTGTGGCGTGTGTTGTGTGTGTGTGTGTGTTTGTGTAATGTGTGTTTGTGTGTTTGTGATGTATTTGTTGTTGGGGCAAGGAGGCATTTTGCATTCTTCAACCAGTATTTCCCTATTTGAATCGTTGTCCTGCTTTAGCTGATGCAAATTTGTGTGTGTGTCATATTCAAATCTTGCCCATCTACACACTTTCAGCTCATTGGGGAAACAGGTGTGTGTGTGTGTGTGTGTGTGTGTGTGTGTGTGTGTGTGTGTCCATATGTTCAACAGATGTTCATATTAATGGTTAGTCTCTCGAGATGTAAATGTCTTTATCCGAACCTGTCTGTGTCTTTGTCTCTCCGTCTGTCTGTTGTTCCTCAGATCCAGACAAGTCAGGGCAGAGGTGTCTGTGTGAGTGTGTGTGTGAGTGTGTGTGTGAGTGTGTGTGTGTGTGTGTGTGTGCGTGCATGTGTGTGTGTGTGTGTCCTCGAGTAAAGAAATTCTTAGTCGACTTAACACTCGGACGATTTTGTCGTGTTGTTGATTAGTTGGTGCATTCGACAGGTCTGTAAAGCTGAGTTTCTTCAATCCTCAATCGTATAGGGACTGACATGACGTAGACTGAAGAGTCACACACACACACACACACACACACACACACACACACACACTGATGCAGACAGACAGTGAGGAGAACCTATACAGTATGTGACCTCTCAGTGGTGCAGTGCTGAAGCCTTGGCCTCATAACTCTGCTTTTAACAAACACACACAGTCACACACACACACAAAAAAAAAACACACACACACACACACACACACACACACACACACACACACACACACACACACACACACACACACACACATGGAGTCCCTAGGTGGGAGTCTTGGAGGATGAGACCTTGGTCTAATCAGCCTCTTGCGGGGCAGGAGGAAGCACTTGATTTATGAGTCTGGGAGGCTGGAAGTTCGCAGGTAGACACACACACACACACACACACACACACACACACACACACACACAGCACCACACACACACACACACAGACACACACACACAACACACACACAGGCTTACTGTGTTACTTGTTGAGGGAAAACCAAAAGTGATGCAACCATAGAAAAACAATTTATTTCTATTAATAAAAGTTTTTGTTTATCCATGGGGGAACTTTGTTTGTGTTGTCAGGCACATTCACACAACACACACAGCACCACACAGCACCACACAGTCCGTATGAACCAAGCCAGGAAAGGTAAGGAAGAACAGAATCAGGGATGGATAGAAATGGAGGAAAAAAAGAAGGGAAGGATGTAGTGAAGGGCACAAAACAACTTTATAAGGTAATGACATCAGTGTTTTTACTGTATGATGCAGAGAGAGGGAAGAGAACACCCAAACATCCAGGAGGCTGCACCGATTCACTTAACTCCACTTAACTGTGTGCGTGTGTGTGTGTGTGT
>NC_053113.1:729038-749038 GCF_010015445.1 Perca fluviatilis | reverse complement strand
TCACCATCGGCTGACTGAGGGACTGGTTAGTTAGCTTCACCATCGGCTGACTGAGGGGACTGGTTAGTTAGCTTCACCATCGGCTGACTGAGGGGACTGGTTAGTTAGCTTCACCATCAGCTGACTGAGGGGACTGGTTAGTTAGCTTCACCATCAGCTGACTGAGGGGACTATTTTGTGGGGAAAGTAAGCTTGAGGCAGCAGCAATATGGCCATCTCCATCTTCGATGAAGGTGCTTCTGCCATGCTTTCTGTTATGGAGAAGTTGTGGCTTCAGAGCACAGTTGTGATGGTCAATTCAATGAGAGAAACTAATATGCTCAGGATCTCGAAAGCTGGGACTGTCACAACTGCCAGTGTAAAACACAGGCACAAGAGTCTAAGCATAGCTAAACTAGCCTACATATGGTGCTGGAATGGACAATTAGACTTTAGAAAGCTGTGACATCTACTGTTGGTCTTGTTCTGTGTCCATACAACTGTCTAGCGTGGGTTTTGTTGGCAACTTTGTGCATGATACGCCAATGTTAATTCAATGAGTTACTGCACTTGTAGGCCTTATATGCCTGCCATTTTATTAAGTAATCAATTTTCATGGGCTTGAAATATTCTATATTGTTATTACTAAGGGCCTGAGCATTTATTCTGTTTTTGAGCAATTTTTCCAATAGAAATGTATTAAATTCCCCTATTTAAATCTTTAAATGCCGTTTTCTCAAAATGAGGTTTTTGTCATTTTCCAGTATAAACATCTCAGCCTATGTAGCACCTATGTACACCAAACTTTCCAGTTATACACTTAGTAGGATTCTGAAGATATTTACAGAGGGATTTGTTAATAAATCATTCCTGGCCTGATTTATGTGACATTTTAAGCAAAAAAATGTGGCGAAAATCGATTTTTTTAAGGCCATGGACAGTATATTTGGATTTCCTAGGTAATGAAAGCAGATATCCTGAAATCCCTCTGTAATTTTGTTTTCATCTTGTGTGTAAACAAAATGAAAAAATAATTTTGCACCTGGCTTTATCATACGTTCAGATCTATCTACCGAAAATATATGCAAAATCGCGCATATTTAATGAGATAATGCCTAATTTGCATAATTAAACATACACATTTCAAAAACTTGTAATACATTTCTTTTATATACTTATGTAAGTAATCAACTGAGGAAGTTTCATGGTGATATCTATTATTTTAAAATTTTACCCTATTCACCTGTAGTGTCTCGCCTTAATCGATTATTTCTTAATTTCCTCTCCCTCTTATGTTTCCCAGCAGGTAGAGGCCACAGGAAGTGAGCCATATGGAGGAGTTTCCGGTTCCTTCGGAGTCTCCTTTGCTTTCCGCTGAGGAGGAAACGCAGCGCTGGGACTGCAGCTGGAGCCAAGATGGAGACCTGCGGGGGTGTGGACTGTGAGTGGGTCAGGGCATCGCTGGTCTATAAACTAGGGCTGGGCTCGATTTTAAAGAAATTCTTAGTACTGTATTGTATTCTTGGGAGTACCGTAGGTGGTACGTGTACCCCTAGGGGTACTTTTGGAGTACGTGAGATTTTTGCAAAAAATGCTAATTTGAAAATATATCATGCATAATTCCTAAAATAACCCTGAATGAATTAAGTGATGGATTCTAAACATTTTGAAATGTAGCATTTAAATGTTTTTTGTTTTTACTTGGCTTAAAAAAAGCAATTCAAAAAGGGTACAATATTGAAAAAAGTTTGAGAAACACTGGACTAATCGATTAGTTGATTTAAATCGACAGATCTGTAAATCTGAGTTTCTCTGCTAAAAAAACCACTTTAGTTCTTGTGTTTACCAGAGATGAGCTCGTACGTTTCTTGGAAATCAGTCATTCAGCGTGAAAAACTATGGAGGAAATATTTATTCATAATTCAAATTGAAAGTCCAAAGAGAAAACAAAGCGAGATCAAATTAAAAATATTATTATTTTTTTTATTTTCCATTTGGCTTTGGCTTTTGAATTTAATATTTGGCTGTTGAATTTCAATTTATCATTGACTTTTAATTTTCATTTAATATTTGGCTTTTGAATTTCAATTTAACATTGGCTTTTAATTTTAATTCAATATTTGGCTTTTGAATTTCAATTTATCATTAGCTTTTAATTTTAATTCAATATTTGGCTTTTGAATTTCAATTTAACATTGGCTTTTAATTTTCATTTAATATTTGGCTTTTGAATTTCAATTTATCATTGGCTTTTAATTTTCATTTAATATTTGGCTTTTGACTTTCAATTTAACATTGGCTTTTAATTTTCATTTAATATTTGTCTTTTGAATTTCAATTTATCATTGGCTTTTCATTTAATATTTGCTTTTGAATTTCAATTTATCATTGGCTTTTAATTTTCATTTAATATTTGGCTTTTGAATTTCAATTTATCATTGGCTTTTAATTTTCATTTAATATTTGGCTTTTGAATTTCAATTTATCATTGGCTTTTAATTTTCATTTAATATTTGGCTTTTGAATTTCAATTTATCATTGGCTTTTAATTTTCATTTAATATTTGGCTTTTTAATTTCAATTTAACATGGCTTTTAATTTTCATTTAATATTTGGATTTTGAATTTCAATTTAACATTGGCTTTTAATTTTCATTTAATATTTGGCTTTTGAATTTCAATTTAACATTGGCTTTTAATTTTCATTTAATATTTGGCTTTTGAATTTCAATTTATCATTGGCTTTTAATTTTCATTTAATATTTGGCTTTTGAATTTCCATTTATCATTGGCTTTTGATTTTCATTTAATATTTGGCTTTTGAATTTCAATTTAACATTGGCTTTTAATTTTCATTTAATATTTGGCTTTTGAATTTCAATTTATCATTGGCTTTTCATTTAATATTTGCTTTTGAATTTCAATTTATCATTGGCTTTTAATTTTCATTTAATATTTGGCTTTTGAATTTCAATTTATCATTGGCTTTTAATTTTCATTTAATATTTGGCTTTTGAATTTCAATTTATCATTGGCTTTTAATTTTCATTTAATATTTGGCTTTTGAATTTCAATTTATCATTGGCTTTTAATTTTCATTTAATATTTGGCTTTTTAATTTCAATTTAACATTGGCTTTTAATTTTCATTTAATATTTGGCTTTTGAATTTCAATTTAACATTGGCTTTTAATTTTCATTTAATATTTGGATTTTGAATTTCAATTTAACATTGGCTTTTAATTTTCATTTAATATTTGGCTTTTGAATTTCAATTTAACATTGGCTTTTAATTTTCATTTAATATTTGGCTTTTGAATTTCAATTTATCATTGGCTTTTAATTTTCATTTAATATTTGGCTTTTGAATTTCAATTTATCATTGGCTTTTAATTTTCATTTAATATTTGGCTTTTGAATTTCAATTTAACATTGGCTTTTAATTTTCATTTAATATTTGGCTTTTGAATTTCAATTTAACATTGGCTTTTAATTTTAATTCAATATTTGGCTTTTGAATTTCAATTTATCATTAGCTTTTAATTTTCATTTAATATTTGGGAGCATCTGTCTGCAGCAGGGTTCACCAACCTTTTTGAAACTGAGAGCTACTTCATGGGTACTGAGTCATACGAAGGGCTACCAGTTTAATACACTCTTCTGAAATGACAAATGTGCTCAGTTTGCCTTTATTTATGCAATTATAGTAACTACATGAAAACTTCACTGTTGTTGCATGAAATGTGGTTTGTGTTTAGCCTACATCATCATTTTCTATCATGTGAAATAAGAGGCCATCAAGCCTGAAGCTGCAGACAGATGCTCCCCAGCAGTAAGCTCCCCCTGCTGTTCATAAGGTGCCTCTGCACCCCTTTCGTTTCAGACCCTCCCACCAGTCTTTGGGCCACGCCTCCTCATTTACATTGACATGTGTCAAGTCCAAATGAAAAGCCAATGATAAATTGAAATTCAAAAGCCAAATATTAAATGAAAATTAAAAGCCAATGTTAAATTCAAATTCAAAAGCCAAATATTAAATGAAAATTAAAAGCCAATGTTAAATTCAAATTCAAAAGCCAAATATTAAATGAAAATTAAAGGCCAATGTTAAATTCAAAAGCCAAATATTAAATGAAAATTAAAATCCAATGTTAAATCAAATTCAAAAGCCAAATATTAAATGAAATTAAAAGCTAATTAGTCTAAAGCCAATATTAAATTCAAAAGCCAAAGCCAAATGGAAAATAAAAAAAATAAAATATATATATATTTTTAATTTGATCTTGCTTTGTTTTCTCTTTGGACTTTCAATTTGAATTATGAATAAATATTTCCTCCATAGCCCCATCTGTGTCTGTTTAAAACACGACTCAGACAACTTCTCTCTTTTGATGTTTTATTTAATTAAGCAACAGTAGAAATATGGGTGTGGGTAGCTCTGCGACGTGTTTATGTGTCGTCAGATCTCGAGGACGCACACGCACACACACACACACACACACACACACACACACAACCTCAACTGAATAGTCATCGTCCGAACTGCGACCTCTCCTTTTTCTTTCTCTCACTTTTTTCTCCGGGTGGTGTGCGCGGTGTGAGGTGCGTGTCTGCGCTATTCTACAACATACTCACAACAATCACTCCTGTGTGTGTCTGTGTGTCTATCTGTGCCGTGTGTGTTTGTGTGTGTCTATCTGTGCCGTGTGTGTTTGTGTGTCTGTGTGTGCCGTGTGTGTGTGTCTGTGCCGTGTGTGTGTGCCGTGTGTGTCTCTCTGTCTGTGCCGTGTGTGTGTGTGTGTGTGTCTGTCTGTGCCGTGTGTGTGTGTGTGTGTGTGTGTCTGTCTGTCTGTGCCGTGTGTGTTTGTGTGTGTGTGTGTGCTGTGTGTGTGTGTGTGTGTGTGTGTGTGTGTGTCTGTGCGTCCGTGTGTGTGTGTGTGTGTGTCTGTGCCGTGTGTGTGTGCCGTGTGTGTGTGTGTGTGTCTCTCTGTCTGTGCCGTGTGTGTGTGTGTGTGTGTCTGTGCCGTGTGTGTGTGTGTCTGTCTGTGCCGTGTGTGTCTGCCGTGTGTGTGTGTGTGTGTGTGTGTCTCTCTGTCTGTGCCGTGTGTGTGTGTGTGTCTGTCTGTGCCGTGTGTGTGTGTGTGTGTGTCTGTCTGTGCCGTGTGTGTGTGTGTGCCATGTGTGTGTGTGTGTGTGTGTGTCTGTCTGTCTGTGCCGTGTGTGTGTGTGTGTGTGTGTCTGTCTGTGCCGTGTGTGTGTCTGTCTGTGCTGTGTGTGTGTGTGTCTGTCTAGCAATCGTTCCTTTCGCCAGGCTGGAGAGGAAGTGGCTCCTCTGGCAGGACTTCATGACCGAACAGGCCCACCTGGACGCCTGGCTGCGATTGGCTGAGCAGGCTGTCGGTTCCACTGGCCCCGCCCACTTCTCCTACGTCACCGCCAAGGAGGACTTGAGGAAGTTCGAGGTGAGGAGAAATGAAAACTAACTAAACGTTGAGATCAATGGTTTCCAGGTACAAATTCAGACTTAAAATGAAGTCGGACTTCAATCAGCGACAGGATCAAAGGGACATTTCATCTCATATCAAAGATCAAAGGAAATATGGAGGCGTTTTAACTTTTTAACAACATGAAAATATAATTTTACTTCATTTTCGCAGCCTGATTTCTTACTGAATCTGTTCTCTCCCTCTTTCCTTTTCACCTTAGATTCGCCCGTATTTTATTTATTCAATCTTTACCCAGTCCCTCCAGAAAAACGTGATTATTCGATCGCATAATTCAACATTTTAATTTGCATTTTTTCCAAAGTATGTCGCACTTGCGCCGCATAAATTGCCGATTTTCCGCGCAAGATACGCGGGGCTTGCGTGATGTCATAACCCCCTCATTTTTGTTGCAAAAAAGTCACATATATCTTAGTAGAAAGTTGAAAAAATTTTGCGTTTTACTTCACACAAGAGCAGCCATTTGCCCCCTGTTGCCATGGGAACGTTATGAAGTGACGCAATTACGCGACTTGAACATCATCGAAAAGCAGGGTGTTGGGGGGGGAGGAATCACTTTTATTTTTTCTCTTCTTCTTCATCTAACTGCAGTTTTTGCAAGTTCCCGCATTTTCATCGCATATAATTGAATAAATATCATATACAGCATATTCTATCGCAGTTTTTAAGAAATTGTGCTGCAATAAATCAAGGATTTTTTCACCAAAATACTCTGCATTTTTCTGGAAGGACTGGTCATCATTCATTCAGTCTCATCTGTCTTTGACATCATTGCCAAATCAAACTATGTGTGTGTCTAGTTTAAGTTCATTTCCTTTTATATAGCACTTTAAGTGCCTCACAGAGATGAAAACATAAGTATACAAAGCATAAAAAAAAAAATATATATATATATAGTGGAAATGCAAACGCGGAAATATATACTGTGCAATGTACAACCCTTCTGATGTTGATTTGCAGCTAAAATATCACAGTATCTTATCTTAGTTTTAATGTTATTCAGGATCATACTGTAAGTGGCAAAGCATTCTGGGAGAAAACAATAATGACATCACAGCACTATCTGAGAGTGATACAGATTACAGGTATTTACTGTTAAGAGCAATGCATCTTGGGGAAAAAAAAAAAAAAAGCAGGAATTACACTTGCACATTTCACTTTGGCTACTCTTTCCAAATTAGGCTTTTGTGTGTGTGTGTGTCTGTTTGTCTATATAAACGCACACACACACACACACACACACACACACACACACATATATATATATATATATATATCTCTCCAGAAAAAGAGTTTTTTGTGATTGTTGCGGTTAAAAATCCTTGATTATGCGTCACGCTTTCTTAAAAAATGCGATGGAATATGCTCTATATGATATTTATGCAATTTTATGCGATGACATTGCGGGAACTTGCAAAAATTGCTGTTTGATGAAAAAGAGAAAAAAGTGATTTTCCCCAACACCGTTTTTTAAAACTTAATTTCCAAAAATAGTTGACACATATTCAGTCATTGCAATAAGTAAACAAATAAGATACAAAAATATATACAAATAAAATAATATTAAAGTAAAAATAAAAGTAATAGTATAAACAGAGGGAAATAAAAGATACAAAAGAGACATATATCATTATAACGTTCCCATGGCAACAGGGGAAAATGGCTGCTCTTGTGTGAAGTAAACGCAACATTTTTTCTACTTTCTGCTAAGATATATTGTAAGGGACTTTTTTTTGCAACTTTGGAAATGCGGGGGTAATGAAATCATGCAAGTACCGCATATTTTGCGCGGAAATCTGCAATTTATGCGCCGAAAGTGCGGCATATTTGAAAAAATGCATTACAGTAAAGTGATGTAATTTTCTGTGTTGCCAGACGACTCTAGCTCTTCTGTTATTTTTTTTTTTACGTAGTAATGTGGAAGTTATGTCCACATTACTGGAGATTACATATCTTAAATCTCAGTGTGAAGATATTTTGTTAAAGCACCAGTTGTAATATCGCCACCCAATCGAAATCGAGGCACTGGGACAGGAGTATGGCGATATCTGATCTTCTCCGTATCGCCGCCCAGCCCTACCTCACCACCTGCTCGCTCTCTGTCCGTCTGTGCTCAGAGGCTGCGGACCGAGGCCGGCCCTCGCCTGGTCCAGCTGGACGGTCTGACCCGGAGGAATCGAACGCTGACTCGGCTGTTTCGGGGCGCCATGCGGGCTCGGCTGCTGGCGGCGGCGAGGGAGTGCGGGCACCGCTGGGACGAAGTGAACGCCAAACTGGAATCAATCACCGGGCGACTGAAGGTCAGAGTCTTAATAATTATAATATATTAAAGTGCTCATATTCTGCTCCTTTTCAGGTTCATCATTGTATTTAGAGGTTGTATCAGAATAGGTTTACATGGTTTAATATTCAGAAAAACACCATATGAGCATTGCTGCAGCTCCTCTTTTCTCCCTGTGTGTTGAGCTCTCTGTTTTAGCTACAGAGTGAGACATCTCACTTCTGTTCCTATCTTTGTTGGGAGTCGCACATGCTCAGTAGCTAGGTAAGGACTACTAGCCAGTCAGAAGCAGAGTATGAGGGTGTGCCCTGACAGTACCTGGGTAAGGACTACTAGCCAGTCAGAAGCAGAGTATGAGGGCGTGTCCTGACAGTAGCTAGGTAAGGACTACTAGCCAGTCAGAAGCAGAGTATGAGGTCGTGTCCTGACAGTACCTGGGTAAGGACTACTAGCCAGTCAGAAGCAGAGTATGAGGGTGTGCCCTGACAGTAGCTAGGTAAGGACTACTAGCCAGTCAGAAGCAGAGTATGAGGTCGTGCCCTGACAGTACCTGGGTAAGGACTACTACTGCTTTAGCTTGTTTTGGCCATTTTGTGAGAAATCCAAGTTAGCTTCGAGCACGAACAGTCGTATGAACACATAACGAAAGCATTTCCAAACCGAGGGGGCTGAAGGTGTGTGAAGATGGAGAATCTCTCTCTCTCAGCTGTTCGTCTCGGAGTGGGAGGAGCTTGAGGCAGAGAGGGAGGAGCTCGCTCTCTGGTTGGCTGACCTGGACGTCCGTCTGACGGAGGTGGATCACCTGACGGGGAACACCTGAAGCTGCGCAACTTCTGGGTATTGATGTGTGTGTGTGTGTTGTGTGTTTTGTGTGTGTGTGTTGTGTGTGTTATTGTGTGTGTGTTTGTGTTGTGTGTGTTGTGTGTGTGTGTGTGTGTGTGTGTCCTGTCTGTTGTGTTATTGTGTGTGTGTATTGTGGTGTTGTGTTTTGTGTCCTGTCTGTGTGTGTTGTGTGTTTTGTGTGTGTCCTGTCTGTCTGTGTGTGTGTCCTGTCTGTGTGTGTGTCCTGTCTGTGTTTTTATTTTTGTGTGTGTTATTGTGTCTCTGTCCTGTGTGTGTGTGTGTTTGTGTGTGTGTTTGTGTCCTGTCTGTGTGTGTGTGTGTTTTGTTATTGTGTGTGTGTCCTGTCTGTTTGTGTGTTTGTCTGGTCTGTGGGTGTGTGTGTGTGTGTGTGTGTGTGTGTGTTTGTGTCCTGTCTGTGTGTTTGTGTCCTGTCTGTGTGTGTGTGTGTGTCCTGTCTGTGTGTGTGTTTTTGTTTTGTGTGTCTGTCTGTGTGTTGTGTTTTGTCCTGTCTGTGTGTTTGTGTTTTTGTCCTGTCTGTGTTTTGTGTCCTGTTGTGTGTTGTTGTGTGTGTGTGTCTCTGTCCTGTGTGTGTGTGTGTGTGTTTGTTGTTGTGTGTGTTTTGTGTGTGTGTGTGTGTGTGTGTGTGTTTTATGTGTGGTCTTTCCAGCAGTGTATGTGAGTCTAGGGAAAAGCTACATACGATTATCAGTTTTCCTTCCCACCCCCTAATATTGATGTAGTTGTTTCTGTGTGTTGTGTGTGTGTGTGTGTTTTTGTGTGTGTGTGTGTGTGTGTGTTTTTGTTTTTATTTTGTTTTGTTTGTGTGCAGACTTTCCAGCGGTGTGTGTGTGTTTTGCGGGCGTGTGCGCCCTGCTGCAGCGGCGAGGCCTGATCACCTGCGGCAGCACGATGCGCGAGGTCGATGCTGGAGCTGCTGCGCTGCAGCCTCGTCTACAACAACATCGCAGGACTACACCTACTGAGCATGAGACTGTACACACCCCCACCACACTTAAATAATAAAGCTCCTTGACCTGACGCCTTACACACTAGGGTTGGGACCACCACCCTACATACACTACCGCACACAACCTGGAAAACTATATGAGTCCCCCACTCCAGCCCCCCACAGCAGTACAAACAACACAACCTAACCACACAACACAACAAACACCCTATCACACACCACAACCCCCATAACACACCACACACACAACCTATATATGTATTAACTTCCCTCACAACCACCACACACACACACACAACAACACACACACACAACACACACACACCACACCACCACCACACACACACACTATTTATTCCCTCACACACACAACCCCACACACACACACACACACACACACACACACACACAACATTCCATATTCCCCCCCCCACCAACACACACACACACACACACACACACACACACACACACCACACTATATGATAACACACACACACACCACACACACACACACACACACACACACACCACACACCACACACCTATTATTACCCCCCAACACACACACACACACCCACCCCCACCCCACACACACCCACACACACACACACACACACACACACACACACACACAACAACTTTGATTATTCTCACCACACACACACACACACACACACACACACACACACATGGTATGATGTATTAACTTCCCTCACACACACCACCCACACACACACACACACACACACACACACACACACACACACACACACACACACACACACACACACACACACACACACACACATGTGTTGGATGATGTTAATCCTCAACACACACACCCACCACACACACACACCACCACACACACACACACACACACACACACACACACACACACACACACACACACACACACACACCTGTATGTATTAAGTTGGGTGTTTGAGGGGAGATGGATTTGTCTCAACTCGGAGCTCGGTTGTGGGGTCTCTTTTAGGAGGGAGGCGATAAGCCCACCTGCCTCTCTGCGGAAGGATGATAAGCCCACCTGGGCCTCCCTGCATTCCCAAACCCTCCCAAAGGTAAAGCTATACAGGCATTAGATCAGCAGTAAACGTGCAATACTTACAGTAAATGATCTGAAGAAACTCCATTTCTGCAGCTTTTTCTCTAGATTTCGGCCAATCATCTTACCCTCCCTCCCCTCCCTCCCTACCGGCACCTGGGGACTGGGTGGGACCCTCGGTTGATATAGGATTTCGGTCTCCAGCCGTCGTCGTGTTCAATGGCATGGTGGGAAGTGATAGCGGCTTTCAAAGTGGCGGAGCTTCACACCTTTCAGATCTAGATTTTGTTGATGATATTATTGATATTGTGTGTGTGTGTATGTGTGTGTATTGATGTGATGATAATGTTTATTAATGATATTCAATGATGATGATATGATGTAATGTACTGCATGTTAATGATATTATGTATGGTGCGTTTGATGGTGTGATGTGTATAGTATGTATTGATGTGTATTGATATTATGAGAGTATGTGTGTAGTTGTGTTATTTGTGATTGTGTGTGGTGGGTTGTTATTATTATTAGGATGTGTGTGTGTGTTCTATGTGTTTGTTATTATTGATTTTATTGATAGTGTGTTATTGGCGCGTGTGTGTGTTTCTATGGATGTGTGTGTGTTAGTGAATTAGTGGATTGTGTTATGTGTCTCTATGGATGTGTGTATTGGGGTGGTGTGTTATTGTATTGTGGTTGTTTGTGATTGTGATTGTGTGTGTGTAGTTTATTGTGTAGATGTGTGGTATTGTGTGTGCTGTGTGTTTTGGTATTATTGTGTGTTATTGGTGTTATATTGAAGCTGTGTGTGGTATGTGTTTTGTGGGTGTGTATGATGGTGCTGTGTGTGTGTGGGTGTATGTGTATGGGTGTGTGTTTGTGTGTGTATATGGTGTGTGGATGTGTGTTGTGTTGTGTGTGTGCTGTGTTTGTGAGTGTTTTATTGGTGCATGTTATTATTGGTGGCTGTATGTGTCTATGGGTGTGTGTTGTGTGTGTGTATTGTGTGTAGTGGTGTGTGGGAATGTGTTGTTTGTGTGTAGTGTGTTAGTATAGTGTGTGTTATTGTGTGTCTGTGTGTGTGTGTGTGGTGCATGTGTGTGTGTGTGTGTGTGTGTGTGTGTGTACGTGTGTGTGTGTGTGTATGGGGCGCGTGTGTGTGTGGCACGTGTGTGTGTATGGGGCGCGTGTGTGTGTGTGGGGCGCGTGTGTGTGTGGGGGCATGTGTGTGTGTGTCTCTATGGATGTGTGTGTGTGTGTGTGTGTGAATGGCGATGCGTGGCGGCATGTGTGTGTGTGTGTCTCTATGGATGTGTTTTTTGGGGCATGCGTGTGTGTGTGGCGATGTGTTTGTGTGTATGCGTATTGTGTATGCATGTGATTGTGGCGTGTGTGTGGATGTGTGTGGTGTGTGTGTGTGTGTGTGTGTGTGTGTGTGTGTGTGTGTGTGTGTGTGTGTGTGTGTGTGTGTGTGTGTGGTGCGTGTGTGTGGCGCATGTGTTTGTGGCGTGTGTGTGTGGTGCATGTGTGTGTGGCGCGTGTATGTGTCTATGGGTGTGTGTGTGTGTGTGTGTGTGTGGTGCGTGTGTGGGACACGTGTGTGTGTGTGTGTGTGTGTGTGTGTGTGTGGCGCTGTGTTTGTAGGCGTGTGTGTGGTGTGCATGTGTGTGTGGCGTGTATGTGTCTAGGTGTGTGTGTGTGTGTGTTTGTGTGTGGTGCGTGTGTGGGACACGTGTGTGTGTGTGTGTGTGTGTGTGTGTGTGTGGCGGTGTGTGTGTGAGTGCGTGTGTGTGTGTGTCTGTGTGTGTGTGTGTGTGGTGCATGTTTGTGTGTGTGTGTGTGCGTGTGTGGTGCGTGTGTGTGTGTGCGCGTGTGTGTGTGTGTGTGTGTGTGTGTGTGTGTGTGTGTGTGTGTGTGTGTGTGTGTGTGTGTGTGCGCGTGTGTGCGCGTGTGTGTGCGCGTGCGTGTGTGTGTGTGTGTGTGTGTGTGTGCGCAGGTATGTGTCACAGAGGTGGCGTGAAGAGGCGGAGCTACCTCAGCTCTCTCGGCTCTCAGTCTGATCTCAGCAATGACATCACCAACCAGGAAGCAGGTTTGGTGAGTTTCAAAAACCTTCTCGGGTCTTTTTACGCCCAAAAAAGTGACAATAATATTGGAAAAATGTGAGAAAAAAAAATCAGAAAAAACGCCCAGAAAATGTGACAATTTTTTGGGGGGAAAAAAAGTGAGGAAAAAATGTCTCTAAATTCGACAAAGACGTCGAAAAGTGTAGAAAAAGAACAACAAAATGTTGAAATTTTGATCCAGAAAAACACCTATTGCACAGTCAACAGTAAGACAGCAGTCTTCCTACTTTAGTGTCTGTCTGTCTGTCTCTCTCTCTCTCTCTCCTCTCAGTCTCTCTTTCTCTTTGTCTGTCTGTCTCTCTGTCTGTCTGTATTTAAGTCTGTCTGTCTCTCTCTGTCTCTCTGTATTTCTGTCTTTCTCTCTCGCTCTCTCCTCTCAGTCTCTCTTTCTCTTTGTCTCTGTCTCTCTGTCTGTCTGTATTTAAGTCTGTCTGTCTCTCTCTTTCTCTCTGTATTTCTGTCTGTCTCTCTCGCTCTCTCCTCTCAGTCTCTCTTTCTCTTTGTCTCTGTCTCTCTGTCTGTCTGTATTTAAGTCTGTCTGTCTCTCTCTGTCTCTCTGTATTTCTGTCTATCTCTCTGTCTCTCTTTTTCTCTGTCTCTTTTTCTCTCTGCCTGTCTGTCTGTCTCTCTTTCTCTCTGTCTGTCTGTCTGTCTCTCTGTCTGTCGGTCTCTCTTTCTCTCTGTCTGTCTCTCTTATCTCTGTCTGTATTTCTGTGTCTATCTGTCTCTTTATATATCTTGGTTTGTCTGTCTAGTTTTTATTTATGTATATATTATATAACATATACTTATTACTGTATATTTGATACTGATGTATCTTATATATTGTATATATATATACTGTTTATATATATATATATATATATATATATATATCTGTATATTATATGCTTATATTGTATATGTATATATATATTTGATAGTTATATATATAGTTATATATATGATATATGTATTTGATGTTGTCTTGTATGTGTATATATTGTGTGGTGTATATTATGTTGTATATATATATATTGTATATATATATATATATATATATTTAGTGATGTTTATATATATATAGTATGTATTTTCTTATTCTATGTTTTATATGTGTATATGATGTGTATATATATATATATATGTGTGTTGTATATATATATATGTAATTGTATTGTGATTTATATGTATATGCTTATGTTTATATATAATATATATATATATATTATGTTAGTTGTTTATATTTTATTATTATATATATAATATAATGTTTTTATCTTTTTCCTTTTTGTTGTGAGAGTGGCGACGACGTGCGAGGAGGGCGGAGATGAAGCGATGAAATGGAAAATAAGACAGAAACAGAGAGGAGCCCTCCCCTACCTCTCTCTCTCTGTCTGTCTCACCACCTCCCCCACCCTCTCTCTCTCTGTCTGTCTCACCCCCCCCCCCACCCCCACCCACACACACACACTGTCACACTCTCGGTGAACCCAAAGCCCACGAGGAACGGGAGAATAACCGAGAAAAGCACGTACAACCGAATTATCATCTGGTTCCTGCTGCAGCATCCCCACAAAGACATCAAAGTGTCACCCTGCTGTGTTTTTCCCTTCTTTTATTTTGATATGTCTGTCTGTCCTGAGGATGGTCTGTTTTTTTTTTTTGAACGCTGCGTGAATTCTGAATGCATTTTCTAAAAGGCTTTGCCTGTAGAGTCTTTCTAAACACACGCCACTTTACATCAGTCACATTTAAAGGCGTCGCCAATTTACCCTCAGCTGCGTCCTCACAGGTCTGACATCTCTAACCTTAAAGGTCCCATGGCATGAAAATGTCACTTTATGAGGTTTTTTAACATTAATATGAGTCCCCCCCACAGCCTGCCTATGGTCCCCCCAGTGGCTAGAAATGGTGATTAGGTGTAAACCGAGCCCTGGGTATCCTGCTCTGCCTTTGAGAAAATGAAAGCTCAGAAGGACCAATCAGGAATCTTCTCCTTATGAGGTCATAAGGGGAAAGTATACTAGTAGTACAGTTAGTAGTATTAGGGGACCACTAAGGTCTATATAAAAGAGACTTCAGATACAGTATTAGGGGACCACTAAGGTCTATATAAAAGAGACTTCAGATACAGTATTAGGGGACCACTAAGGTCTATATAAAAGAGACTTCAGATACAGTATTAGTGGACCACTAAGGTCTATATAAAAGAGACTTCAGATACAGTATTAGGGGACCACTAAGGTCTATATAAAAGAGACTTCAGATACAGTATTAGGGGACCACTAAGGTCTATATAAAAAGAGACTTCAGATACAGTATTAGAGGGACCACTAAGGTCTATATAAAAGAGACTTCAGATACAGTATTAGGGGACCACTAAGGTCTATATAAAAGAGACTTCAGATACAGTATTAGGGGACCACTAAGGTCTATATAAAAGAGACTTCAGATACAGTATTAGGGGACCACTAAGGTCTATATAAAAGAGACTTCAGATACAGTATTAGAGGACCACTAAGGTCTATATAAAAGAGACTTCAGATACAGTATTAGGGGACCACTAAGGCCTATATAAAAGCATCCAAAAAGCAGCATGTCATGGGACCTTTAACCCAACCATAACCATTGCCTAATCCTAGTCCAATTTCTGAACTGTGATGATGCATTCAGAAGCTGCTGGGAAAGTCGGACACGAGAGAATTGAATTGGATCGTCATGGAGATGAATGGATGGATCGCAGTGATTAATTTCCCAAATGAATTTCTCTGTCTGTGATATTCCTCCGCAGCGGTACGAGGGATGGCTTGACCACGCCCACCCCAGTGTCTCCTCGCCAGTGGCGGCCCAGAGGGGCTGGACTCGGCCCGACGGAGACCAGTGGGCGACCTCGACTCCCGACAGCCGGGATGGAGAGCCAATCGGCGGCTTTGACGACGGCGGGCGCGTGAGGGCGTGGCTCGGAGACACGGAGAGGAGGACTTCCTGTTCCAAAGCTGTGCAGACCGACGCACAGGTGGAGGTGGGACAACCTTTAGCTCTACTGCCTCAGCGTTGCAAAACACTGTACCCCACGGGTACCCCACGGGTATCCCACGGGTACCCCACGGGACATTTAACTCTCCTGGTGTCCTCGGGGTCAAATTTGACCCATTTTCAAATAGTTTCTATATCAGAAATCTGGGTTTCTTTCAACCAAATTGTAAAAAACAAAGTCAATTTAATAGTATATGAAGAAAAAAAACACTGAAAAAAGTGACAGAAATGTACGAGAAAAAACAACAAAAAACGTCAAAAAAAAATCGCAGAAAAAATCGACAAAGACGTTGGAAAAAGTGAGAAAATAACATCGTGCACAGCTGTCAGTTTTCAGAAAAGTGTTCGTTTACACGTACCCTATATATGCCGTCAATGCAATCAAGAGCACGCCAGACCTGTAGGTGGCGGTGTAACGAGACCTGT
The DNA here is from genome assembly GCF_010015445.1 of Perca fluviatilis. Classification (NCBI taxonomy): domain Eukaryota; kingdom Metazoa; phylum Chordata; class Actinopteri; order Perciformes; family Percidae; genus Perca; species Perca fluviatilis. The sequence continues at coordinate 732,827 of NC_053113.1, read as the reverse complement.
AGGTGGCCGTGTAACGAGACCTGTAGGTGGCAGTGTAATGGTGTAACGAGACCTGTAGGTGGCAGTGTAACGGGACCTGTAGGTGGCAGTGTAATGGTGTAACGAGACCTGTAGGTGGCCGTGTAACGAGACCTGTAGGTGGCAGTGTAACGGTGTAACGAGACCTGTAGGTGGCAGTGTAACGAGACCTGTAGGTGGCAGTGTAACGGTGTAATGAGACCTGTAGGTGGCAGTGTAACGGTGTACCGAGACCTGTAGGTGGCAGTGTAGCGGACACGTAGGTGTAACGAGGACTTGTAGGTGGCAGTGTAACGGAGACCTGTAGGTGGCGGTGTAGCGGTTATACGCGGACTTCTGCAGTGTGGTAGTATGCGAGACCTGTAGGTGGCAGTGTAACGGTGTAAGCGGACCGTAGGTGGCAGTGTAACGAGACCTGTAGGTGGCAGTGTAGCGGTTAATAGCGAGACCTGTAGGTGGCGGTGTAAGGAGCGCTGTAGTGTGGCGGTGTAACGGTAATGGGGACCTGTAGGTGGCGGTTAATAATAGCGAGGGCCTAGGGGTGGCGTTATGACACCTGGGTGAAGGTGGTTGTAGCGGGTGGAACGGACCTGTGGTGAGCGTTGAGCGGACCTGTATGGTGGCCGTGGGTGTGTAGTAGCGTGTTTGAGGCCTGTAGGGTGGCGCGATTACGGACCTGTAGGTAGCTGGCGTTAATATGCTGTAGCGTAGGGAACGGTGTAGCGAGACTTAGGTGGCGGTTATGAGACCTGTAGGTGGCGGTTATCGCGAACGTAGGTGCGTGCGAGACCTGTAGGTGGCGGTGTAACGAGAGCCTGTAGGTGGCAGTGTAGAGACCTGTAGGTGGCAGTGTAGCGGTGTAATGAGACCTGTAGGTGGCGGTGTAACGTTGTACCGAGACCTGTAGGTGGCAGTGTAGCGAGACCTGTAGGTGGCGGTAGCGAAGACCTAGGTGGCAGTGTAACGAGACCTGGTTCAGGTGTAGCGATTAATAGCGCGAGACCTGTAGGTGGCAGTGTAACGAGACCTGTAGGTGGCGGTGTAGCGGTTAGCGAGACCTGTAGGTGGCAGTGTAACGAGACTGTAGGTAACGGTGTAACGGTTGAGACCTGTAGGTGGCGGTGTTGAGACCTGTAGGTGGCAGTGTAGCGGTTATGAGGACCTGTAGGTGGCGGTGTAGCGGGACCTGTAGGTGGCGGTGTTAACGGTGTAATGAGACCTGTAGGTGGCGGTGAAATGAGACCTGTAGGTGGCGTTATGCGGAGACCTGTAGGTGGCGGTTAACGGTGTAACGGACCTGTAGGTAGCGGTTGAGCGAGACCTGTAGGTGGCGAAATAACAGACCTGTAGGTGGGGTAGCGAGACCTGTAGGTGGCATCTGAGACCTGTAGGTGACGGTAACGAGACCTGTAGGTAGCGGTTAACGAGACCTGTAGGTGGCATTATAACGAGACCTGTAGGTGGCGGTGTAACGAGACCTGTAGGTTGGCGGTTATGCGGGAACTGTAGGGGCGTTTATAACAAGACTTGTAGGTGGCGGTTAGCGAGACCTGTAGGTGGTGGTGTAACGAGACCTGTAGGCGGTTATAACAAGACTTGTAGGTGGCGGTTAGAGAGTGTAGGTGGCGGTTAATAGCAGACCTGTAGGTGGCAGTGTGCGTTATGAGATGTAGGTGCGGTTAACGAGACTTAGGTGCAGTGTAAGTGTAACAGACTGTAGGTGGCGGTGTAAGAGACTGTAGGTGGCGGTACGGTGTAATGAGACCTGTAGCGTGGTTAACGAGACCTGTGGTGGGTTTGAGCCTGTAGGTGGCGGGTAATCGAGACCTGTAGGTGGGTGTAAGAGACCTTAGGTGGCAGTGTAAGAGTTAAGTGGGGTCGGTTGGAGGCTGTAGGTGGGTGTAAGGCTTTGCAGTGTAATGTAAGAGACCTGTAGGTGACGTTATAGGAGATGTAGGTGGCGGTTAGGAGCTTGTAGGTGGCGGTGTAGCGGTTAAGAGGCTGTAGGTGGTACGAGACCTGTAGGTGGCAGTGTAAGTTAAGAGACCTGTGGTGGCGGTGTAGGGACTGTAGGTGGCAGTGTAACAGTGTAATGCTGTAGGTGCGATGTAAGAGCCTGTAGGTGGCGGTTAAGAGCTGTAGGTGGCAGTGTAACAGTGTAATGAGACCTGTAGGTGGCGAGAGACCTGTAGGTGGCGGTTAAGAGACCTGTAGGTGGCAGTGTAACGGTGTAATGGACCTGTAGGTGGCGTGTAAGAGACCTGTAGGTGGCAGTGTAACGGTGTAATGAACCTGTAGGTGGGGTTGTAAGGTGTAATGAGACTGTAGGTGGCGGTTAAGGTGTAGAGACCTGTAGGTGGCGGTTAACGAGACTGTAGGTGGCGGTTAATCGAGACCTGTAGGTGGCGGTGTAACGGTGTAATGAGACCTGTAGGTGGCGGTGTAACGAGACCTGTAGGTGGCGGTGTAACGAGACCTGTAGGTGGCGGTGTAACGGTGTATGAGACCTGTAGGTGGCGGTGTAACGAGACCTGTAGGTGGCGTGTAACGAGACCTGTAGGTGGCGGTGTAACGAGACCTGTAGGTGGCGGTGTAACGAGACCTGTAGGTGGCGGTGTAACGGTGTAATGAGACCTGTAGGTGGCGGTGTAACGAGACCTGTAGGTGGCAGTGTAACGAGACCTGTAGGTGGCAGTGTAACGGTGTAATGAGACCTGTAGGTGGCAGTGTAACGGTGTACCGAGACCTGTAGGTGGCAGTGTAACGAGACCTGTAGGTGGCGGCTTAACGAGACCTGTAGGTGGCAGTGTAACGAGACCTGTAGGTGGCAGTGTAACGGTGTAATGAGACCTGTAGGTGGCGGTGTAACGAGACCTGTAGGTGGCAGTGTAACGAGACCTGTAGGTGGGGTTAACGAGACCTGTAGGTGGGTGTAACGAGACCTGTAGGTGGCGGTGTAACGGTGTAATGAGACCTGTAGGTGGCGGTGTAACGAGACCTGTAGGTGGCAGTGTAACGAGACCTGTAGGTGGCAGTGTAACGGTGTAACGAGACCTGTAGGTGGCGGTGTAACGAGAAGCTCAAGCCCACGTTAGTCAATCAGAATCCCGCAAAATAGCAACAACAGCAACCAATCACTTCCTCTTTCTCTCTCTCTCAGCTGCCTAAACCTCCGTTTGTCTCAGTTCACGTGCAAACGTACAAACGAAGATCTCAAAAATCTCCACTCTGGTCTGAGTTTTTAGAAAGACTCGTTTTCAGGGGCGAATTCTCCGTTTGCGTGTAAACGAAGGGAAATGTCTCCGTTTGTAAAAAAATAACCACGTACGTGTAAACAGGGTCTCAGTGTTGCAAAATGAAACTGGGGCACTGTACCCCACGGGTACCCCATGGGTTCTCCAAGGGACATTTAACCCTCCTCATGTCCTCTGGGGGTCAAATTTGACCTTTTTTCAAATACTTTATATCAGAAATTGGGGTTTCTTTCAACCAAATTGTCAAAAAACATAACGTGGATGGTTTCGCTACAACGCTCTTCAACGATCTTCAGTTAAATGACTAATCAGTTCACTACTTTCATTGAATTTGGGTGTTTTAGTCAATTTAATAGCATTTAGAGAGAAATAAATTGATAAAAGGACGTAAAAAAGTGACAAAAACTGGGTGCCCGGGTGGCCTAGTGGTAGAGCGAGCGGCCACATAAAGAGGCTCGGTCCTTGACGCAGAAGTTGCGCGTTCAATTCCTGAAAAAAGTGACAGAAATGGTAGGGT